>NW_028270188.1:32420351-32723381 GCF_037043375.1 Chiloscyllium plagiosum | reverse complement strand
ACATCTCTGTAGGAGGTGAACCTTTAGGCTCAGAGGTCGGGGCACTACCACCACTCAAAAATAGCACCTAAAGCTGCAACATTATTCTGCTGTGTGTTTGTTCATCAGCTTTCTTTGAACATACTGTGACACACCCCCACAACAGAATCGAGATAATCTGTTCCAGAGAAAGTGACACTACCACAAGTTCATGGAAGGGAATCGAATCCAGAGCTCTGACCCAGGGGCAGGGGTGCTACCCACTACACAAGACTTAAACCATGCCCAGAATTTGAATCATATTTTAAGCGTCAGTTTTCAGCTCTATATGGATTTATTAAATTCTGATTAACATTACTGAAAAACACAGGCAACAGTTCCATTGTTAAACAAATAAAAGGTATTAGCCTCAACTATAGGATGATGAGTGCAAGTACTCTGCCATCGAGATGAACAGTGAACTTCTTTAATTGCTTGGCTATGATTTCCAGCTTAAATGGCTATTCTCTGTAATCTGCAATATTAGGGCAAGAAATCTTGCAGAAACACTCTGCACTATGAGGGCTCTCGAATATATATATCAATACTGAACACCAGAGATGAGGAAAGAACACAATTTCTGGCCAAAAAACAATGGCCACTATTTCCAACCTCTCACATATGGCTTCCCACTTCCTGAAATTATTAAGTGATACAAGGCATCGGTTTACTTTCCAGCCTCCCCTTACCCTCTCATCCCTCTGCTTGCACAAAGCAAATCAAGCTCTTGGTCTTTGGGAAACTCAAGGTCTGTGTTTGTAGGCCTTCTCGAGAGGGGATGGTCTTTTAAACCTGAAGCAGGAGGGTGAGGGGGCAGTAACATTACTCACTGGGCTGAGGTGTGGCAGTTCGAGTTTAACTTGGATAAATGCGAGGTATTGCATTTTGGTAAAATAAAAAAGCGGGGGGGGGGGGGGCTTATACAATTAATAGTACTGCGTTGGTAGTGTTGTAGAAAAAAGGGACCCACAGGTGCAGATCGAATTCACAGAAGTTTGTGGCACTTATAGACAAGGTGTTTAAGGTTACTTCTTTGCTCAGACTTTTGTGGTTACAAGTTGAGAAGTCATGCTGAGATTGTGCAGGACATTGATGAAGCCTCTTCTGCAGTTGTGTGTGCAGTTCTGATATTGGAAGGAGATTATTAAGGTTCAGAAGAGATATACCAGGATGTCGCCAGGAACAACTCATCTTCTGCCTCGGGAGCCGACAAACACACGGCATGAACATTGAACTCACTAATTAGCAAATCTCCCCTCGACGACCCAGATCCCAGATCCGACCCTCCGACTCAGATCCGCCCTCTGGTGGGAACCTACCCATCCATCTTCCTTTCCAACGATCCGCTCCAACTCCCCACCGACCTCTCACTATCACCTTCTAGCTTCGCCCACCTATCACCAACCTTTCCCCCAGCCTCACCCCTACCACCCATTTATTTGTCAGCCCTTTTACTCCTTCGCAGTTCTGAAGAAGGGCCCTGCCTGAAACGTTGACTCTCTTGCTCCTCGGAAGCTGCCTGACCTACTGTACCTTCTCCACTATCATGCTTTATCTACACTTAATTCTCCAACATCTGGAGTCCCCATTGTCTCTTAGGTATAATTGTCTGCTAACCCCACATGTCTGTTATAACCCCACGCTATCTTAAGTATATATTCTCTCCAGATCATGGCCTATAAAAGTTCTCTCAATCTCTTACTGATATTGTCATGCCTCAGCAGCAGTTACAGGGTCTATGTTTCCATTTATAAGCAGAGAAGCATGTGGGTGTTCCGATAAACCTATGGCATTATTTCCATATCCAATTCAGACTGAATGGTTACACACAATTAATCTACCAGACTCAACATTCGTTCCTTCAGTAACCCTCGCATATCCCCAGACTGTGTAAATGTTAATCAATATTTTGAATTTTAATAAAACAGTATTGCATTGAAAGGCGTTGGCTGCAGCTATTTGTTCAGTGACTGTGATTAATGTCAGTCTAAATGTGTTCCTGGAGGGCTTGCTTCTTTTACTAATTAAGGATTCAGTTCAATGTGTTATCCCATAGTATGAGTGGGAGCATTGACTCGTGATCTAGAGCCACAGAATAATAATATGTTAATATGAAGGAAATTTGTGGCATTGAAGTGAAATCATCATCATTAAGTATAAAAACCCATACTGCTTGCCTCATGTCCTTTAGTGAAGGCAATGGGTCATCCTCCCCTGATCAGTGTTGGATCACACACCAAATGCACGACATTCAGTCTGACCCTCTCTCTCTCTCTCTCTCTCTCTCTCTCTCTCTCTCTCTCTCTCTCTCTCTCTTGCTCTCTCTCTCTATCGATATAGGAAGTAGCGGTGGGGTGAGGGGAACGTCCTCAGAGGCTCTTGTAACCCGAGTAGAAACAAGCCATGGATTTCATCAACGTATCAATGTCTGTTTAGAACATCATGAGAGACTGTCCATTCCCCTTAAGTTTCAATGCAATCATCTTTTATTCTCTCAAAGCGCTAAAGATTAACCTTCATTCACCCCTCATTTTACCACCATCCCAGGGATTAGTCTGTGTGTCTGCAAACCCACAGCAATGTGTTTTATTATTTACTGGCATGTCGAACAGCTGAACCATCCACTCAGTTCAAGATAGGCATAACATGTTGCCCTGACATATGAGGGAAGAACAAAAGGAAAGATAGCACCCTTTCTCTGCCTGTTTCCCATATTCCTACGACTCATTTCCATTCAGGTGGGTGACCATTCCTTATTTAATGTGCATTCTTTCTTAGTCTTTCCCTGAGTGTGATGTTCATTTCCCGTAGGAACTCTGCTGTTGGCTTTGTTGATGCTCACACATAGATGTAAGGAGCTTTTACATTCCACTTCAGGTGCAGCTATGCGAGAAGGAAAGGCTTTTTACGCCATAGGAAAGAAACTGAGATGTCTCAGTGAGGAAAAGGAATTATTGTGATCAAACCTAAGAGTGTTGTTGAGGCAGTCTTTGGGACATTGTGGAAAGATTTTCTTTCCTTTCTAAGAAATAATCGCCCTGCCACAGAGAGAGTGCAAAGATTTTTCACCAGAATAATCCCTGGGATGGTGGTAAAATAGGGGTGAATTAAGATTAATCTTTAGCGCTGTGAGAGAATAAAAGATGATTGCATTGAAACTTAAGGGGAATGGACAGTCTCTCATGATGTTCTAAACAGACATTGATACGATGATAAAATCATTGGCTTGTTTTTACTCGAGTTACAAGAGCCTCTAAGGATGTTCCCCTCACCCCAACCCACTCCCTATATCGATAGAGAGAGGGGGCGGGGGCGGGGGAGAGAGAGAGAGAGAGAGAGAGAGAGAGAGAGAGAGAGAGAGAGAGAGAGAGAGAGAGAGAGACAGAGAGACAGAATCAGACCTTGAATATAGTGCATTTGGTGTGTGATGTTACACTGAACATCACGTCATCCAAACACCTGAAGGCAGACACAATATCTTAATTCTAAAACAATTAACTATTCCCATCACCTTCTGACCTTCATGGAGAACATGGATCTGTCTCCTCAGAGATAGAAGATGCCTCTTTGAGACTTGATGCAAAACATCTGGCTTCCATCCTCACTGCCAGCAAACCACTTTAAAGTAGCAGACGTTCCATCGGCAATGGCCCACGAGGAACCTCCATTGATTTGTCATATTGGAACACCAGTGACACCCTCCTGTTCATGTCTAACTATCCAATGGGACAGAATGGCCTCCTCCAAATCCCATGGAACAGGTCCAAGGGTCTGATTGGGCTCAACCTGATCCTGTTTGACAGCTCGATGTACTGACCAGACCCCTTCTCTTCCTGTGGAACAAGCAGGAGAATTGAATGCGCTGTCCCTCTTCTTGTTCAGTAGTTTCGTAGGGCTGAGTGGCTTCCACATTTCTGTATGTAACCAGCTTGAGATGTTGAATGAGCTCCTCTTTTAACTGTGTCTGACAGCACTGTTACATGAATGTTACCGACACTTTAACAGCACAAACTTGAATGCTGTCCGGGTCTTACTGAACACATACACAGGCTGCATCAGGAGCTGATGGGAGACAAAATATTATGCAGGAGAAAGTGAGGTCTGCAGATGCTGGAGATCAGAGATGGAAATGTGTTGCTGGAAAAGCGCAGCAGGTCAGGCAGCATCTAGGGAACAGGAGAATCGACGTTTCGGGCATTAGCCCTTATTCCTGAAGAAGGGCTAATGCCCGAAACGTCGATTCTCCAGTTCCCTAGATGCTGCCTGACCTGCTGCGCTTTTCCAGCAACACATTTCCAGACAAAATATTATGAACGTTGTGTAACCCTCAGTGACCATCCCCACCTCCGGTTTTATGATGGGGAAAAACATTGATGAAGCAGCTGAAGATGTTTGTGCTGAGGAAGCTACCCTGAGGATCTCCTGAAGAGATGCCCCGGAACTGAGAAGATTTTCAGCCCACACCCACAGGCATTTTCCTTTTATCTCTGAAAGACCCCCGGAGGGGACACTTGATTCCCATTAAGCTCAAATGAGATGGCACTTCCGATGACATTCTCAGTCAAATACTGCCTTGATAACAAGACTATTCACTCTTTGCTGAGCCCCTGTGTTCCCCTCTTGTTCATATCAATAGGTGACGGTGTCTGTGTGGGGAGTGTTTTCTTCTCACAGAGGGTAGTGAATGTCAGGATTTACCTTGTCTCGAGAGCTAAGGGAGCTACATCACTGAAAGTATTTAAAAAGGTGGTAGATGGATTTTTGATCTGCCAGAGAGCTGAGAGGGTGTGAAGAATTGGACATGGAAGATGAGTTAATACGAACAGTAGATCGCCCATGATCGTATACAATGTCTTGATTATCCGAACGACCTGATCCTGCACTTTATGTTCTCATATTCTGTAATTACAAAGTTAATGGTTGTCATTTTCCTGCACGTTCTGTTATTGAACGTTGCAATCAGAGAGAGCAAAGTACTTTATGAATCATCAATTAGTGAGGTCTGGGGGCTTAATTCACAGTGAATCTGCGTCTATACCATGACCAACAAATGAAGCACAAGTTGCACGGAGGAGACACTCTAAAGAGACCAAAGTTGTCTTTCGAACCCAGCCTGGGTTTTGAAGTAACATTTTCCAACCCACATCAAACCATGTGTGACAGCCTGTAGGGAATGAATGAGATCCTGTGTTACTGTGGACCAGGTGTTTGGAGCAAGATGCCCCCGTCAGCACCAGTGCGGAGGTTTGTGGAGTTGAATTGAACTTAGGAACATAGGACGGAGGAGCAGGAGTGGTTCATTAGACACGTTGTCACTGCTCCACAAGGCACAAAGATCGTAGTTGCTCTAATTGTTTTTCAGCAGCAGTTTTCTGTCTGCATACAATTTTCCTACATGCACTTGTCTGTCAAATGTTTGAATACAGCACAACTTTGAACAAATGCAAACATCCAGGCCACCATAAACGTTTGGTAAAGGAAATTCCCACTTGTACAATCCAATAATAATTTCTCATTCGTGTTCCGACAAATGATAGAGGGTCACTGTGTTCTTTTCCAGTTCCCCTCCTCCACTGGTTACAACAAATTTTAAATGTAGCCAGTTTAGTGATATGGCCAATTGTACAGGACTCAGGCTGGGTCATTTTTGAGAAAAATGTGAAATTCAGGAAGTTGAACTCACAACAAATGGTAAAAGATAAAGTGTCCGAAATGTTCTTCTGCCTTTGAAATTATTCTACTCACACAAGCTGCTGGTAATGGGATTTATTTGTAGAACAGTTGGTTTTGGCTGAACTCTCTTTGCTTCCAGCAGTGGAGAGATTCCAATGAGTCCTCACGAGGAATGCTTCACAAGTGGTGAAGATAACTCAGGGATTTTATGGTCCCTGAACCTTTCCTATCCGTGTATTGTCCAAATGCCTTTTAAATGTTGTTAATGTATCCGCCGCAATCACTTCCCCTGGTAGCTCATTCCATATGCGTACCAGCCCCTGTGTGTAAAAAGGTTGTTCCTCAGGTTCCCATTTATTCTTTCCGCTCTGACCTTAAACTGATACTCTCTAGTTTGTGACTGCCCAACCGTGGGAAAAAATGCTGGGTACATTCACTCTATCCATGCCTGTCATGATCTTACAGACTTCAATATGATCCTCCCTCAGTCTCAACACATCGAAGTAAGAAGTCCTAGCTTGTCCAACCTCTCCCTGTAACTCAGTCCATTGAGTCCTTGGCAACATCCTTATATTTTTTTCTGCATTCTTTCCAGTTTAAAAAAATCCTTCCTAAAGCAAAGTGAACAAAACTGAACATAACGCTACCAATATGGTCTCCTGTATAACTGCAACAGAACTCCCTAATTTCGATACTCAGTGAAATACAATCATTAAAGCTAGTGTGCCAAAAGCTTTCTTCAGTGCACTGTCTACCTCTGATTCAACGTTTAGAGAACCATGCACCTGAATTCTAAGGTCCCTCTGTTCCACTGCACTCCTTAGAACGCAACCATTCACCATGAAACTCCAAACTTGATTTGACTTTCTAAAATGCAAGAACTTACACTGATCAATATTAAAATCCATTTGCAAATTCTCAGGCGACTTTCCCAGCTGATCAAAGTACTGCTGTAATTTCTGAAATTTATGATAACCTTCCACACTCTCCATGATGCCGCCTATTTTAGTGTCGTCTTCAAACTTATAAATCATGCCTGTACATTCTCATCTAAATCACAGGTATATGTAATATGCAGTGGTCCCAGCACCAAACCCTGAGGCATTCCACTAGTCACAGGCCTCCAGTTTGACCAGCATTCTTCCAGTATTACCCTCTGCTTCCTACCTCAAGCCAATTTTGTACCTAATTTGCCAGGTTCCTCTCAATTCCATGTGATCTAACCTTCCAGAGCAGCGGAAAATGTGGAACCTTACTGAAGGCCTTACTGGAATCCATATAGACTATGTATACCACCCTTCCCTCATCACTTCATCAAAAAATTCTAACACATTTACGAGTCATGATCTCCCATGCACAAATCCGTGCTGAATTTGATGAAGGGCTTTTGCCAAAACATCGATTTTCCTGCTCCTCGGATGTTACCTGACCTGCTCTGCTTTTCCAGAACCATTCTAATCTTACTCCGAATCACACCATGTCTTTCCAAATACAGGGATATTCAATCTCTGTGAATCTTCTCAAGTACCCTATCCACTAGATTTTAGGTTTACTGGTCTTGAGTTTCCAGGTGTATCATTGTAGCCATTCTTGAATATGGACTCAGCATACGCTACCCTCCAGTCGTCCAGGACCTCAATTGTTGGCCAGCAATGATGGAAAAGAGCCAAGCAGGGCTCCTGAAATTTCTTCTCTGTCCTCCTATCCTCCTGCAGTGTTCCTGAATGTATCTGGTCAGGACATGGAGTTTTTAGAAATACTGCAAAGTCTGAAAAATGCGTCTATTTATTTCATGTACAAACATGAAAGAGTGAGAAAGTGACTCAATAATGGTTAACACAACAAATTAGAAAATATATTAATCATAGGAAGTGACTTCAGAAGAATTCCAGATATTCTAGAAAGCTGAGAATTCTCAGAAATGAACGATCCAGGAAAGGAAGGCCATGAAACTGATAAGGAAATCAAAAAGAGAACATGTATGCTAACACACAGGAACAAAAAGACTGCATCAGTCTACGATCTATATTTCAAAGGAACCAAAATAAAAGCAAGGTCAAATGTGGAAATTTGTAATCGGGAGAGGCGAGGTCATTGTTGAGAACAGGGAAATTACCAAGAATAGAACCAGTTACTTTGCATCTGTCTTCATGGAGGAAGATCCAGAAAATCCTCCAGTAATACCAAGTGATCATATCGGACTTCTGCAGCTAAAGACATAAAGTCAATTCAAATCAGTACTAAGGTAGCACTTGAACATGTAGCTGGATTGAGCATTGCTAAGTCTGACGAAACAGATGTACTTCCGATCAGAATGTCATAAATAAATCACTAATAGTAGGGTTAAATGCGCTGTCGATGACTTTGTTTTATTTTCCTGTACATTCTGCAGAGACCAGAAACTATTGTGGATAAACGTGATCCAAGCAGTACCGATGAATGGAAGGGATCCAAACAGCTACAAAGGGAAACAGACATAGTGTGAGAACTGCAGGCGAATTAACTTGACATCTGTATGGAAAGTCTTAGAATCTATTGCACAGGATGACGTTTTTGATATCTGGAAATTAACAGCAACAATGGAGATAATCAGCATGCATTTCTGATAGAGAAATCATACTTGATAAACTTCGGAATTGTTTGAAGTTGTTTCTTACAGAATAGATAATGAGGAACCAGTGGAAGTGGTATATATGGGATTTTCGGAAGGGTTTCTATGCGAACTCAGTGAGTTCGTAAGTGCAATGAATGTGAAGGGTATTTGGAGGAATAAATGTAAGTGGAATGTTAAAGTTTGGTGGGACTGTACCTGGAGTATTGTGTGCGGTTTTGGTGACAGAATCTCAGAAAGAATATACTGATCGCAGAGGAAGTGCAATGGACATTCTTCAGATTAATCCCTCAGATGGTGAGATTGCCTAATGAGGAAACTCGGCCTGTGTTCTCGAGAGATTCAAAGAATGAGAGTTGGGTCACAGTGAAATGTAGAAAATTCACAAAACATCTGACACGTTGGAAATTAACAGAACGCTTCCCTCGCTGTCTATTCCACATTCAAGGCAAATAATGGCAGGATCTGGGACAGGCCAGTTAAGACTGCAATAGGGAGGACATCTCTAACTTGGAGGGGACTAATTAACACAGAGACACGGAAATCTACTGGCAGGCAAGATTAGGGATAATGTCCAGATATTCTACAACTGTCTCCAGCAGAACAGAATAATCAGGGAACAGGTAGGACTCATTAGTGACTTGCGAAGTTGCATCTAAATCAACTTTAGTGGTAGGAGACAGAGGGTGGTGGTAGAAGGCTGTTTGTGTGATTGGAGGCTAGTATCCAATGGTGTATCACAGGGATCAGTGCTCTGTCTCTTATTATTTCTGATTCGGAGGTGTTGGTGTTGGACTGGGGATGGACAAAGCTAATAATTGCATAACAGCAGGTTACAGTCCAAAAGGTAATTCGGCGGCACTAGCTTTCGAAGCGCTTAATCAAAGCGCACAACCACTTGGTGAAGAAGCAGCGCTTCGAAAGCTCGTGCCTCCAAATAAACCTGTGGCATTACAAGCTGATGTTTTGTGATTTTAAACCTTATCATAAATGATGCAGCTGTGAATATAGACGAGGGGTGGTGGTGTCATAAGTAAGTTTGTGATTGATACGAAGATTGGCCAGGTGGTTGACAGTGAAGAGGAAGATACGGATGGAATAGTCGAAATGGTAGATCAATGGCAGATGGAATGTAACCCTGATAAATATGAGGTGATGCACTTTGCAAGAAGGAACCAGACAGGGGAGAACTCAATGAATGACAGCACACTAGGAAGCTCAGAGGGTACTTCTCCACACATCCTTGAAAGTGACTGAACAGGTTATTGCACAATTTAGGAAAGCATAGGGGAGCGTAAACACAGCCTTTATACACCGAAGCGTAGATTATAAGATCTATGCGGAGATTTATTTAGGCCACGATGGAATACTGTGTGTAGTTATGGGAGCCACATTACAGGAAGGATGCGATTGTACTGGAGGGGGTGCAGAGGAGATTCACCAAGATGTTCCCTGGGATGGAGTATAACAGCTATGGAGAGAGGCTGGATAAGCTCGGGTTGTTTACTTTGGAGCAGAGAAGGCTGCAGGGTCCGTGAATCAGAAGGATAAGATTACGAGAGACATGGACAGGGTGGATAGAGAGGAGCTGAAAATGTGTTGCTGGAAAAGCGCAGCAGGTCAGGCAGCATCCAGGGAACAGGAGAATTGACGTTTCGGGCATATGCCCTTCTTCAGGAATCTGAGAGAGGAGCTGTTCCTTTTAGTCAAATGGCCACACTTTTAAAGTGAAGGGATGAGGGTGAGTGAGGAATTGAGGACTATTTTTCATCCAGAGTGTGTTGGGGTCTGGAATGTATTCCTTGAGAGGGAGTTTGTCATGGTAACCTCAAAACCTTTAGAAAATACATGCTTGTGCAATTGAAATGCTATAAGATTCACAGCTACGTGCGTTGTGTCGGAAAGTGGGCCTAATGTAGACCGTGCTGTATTTCTGATGGAACAGAGACTGTGCTTCTGTTATTGTATGGATGTGGGAGGTCAATCATCGAGTGGCTTAAGATAGGAATTGATGGGTTTCTGAAGAATACCTTATCAAAGTATATAAGTGTGAACTTGTAATATCTTCTGAAAATATGTCAATGGCAAAATTAAGAGAAAAAGTTGCAGCTTTCTTACAGTCTGATACCAGATAATTGAGGACAGGGAAATAGCAGAACTATGGAATAAATACTTCAGTTATGCCTTCACAGAAGAAAAAAAAACAAAGTAAACTTCCTAGAAATACTAGAGAGCTTTAGTGTGGTGAGAAAAAGGAAAAGGCAACCAAATTAGCAACTAAACAGTTTTAGAGAGAAATATTGGACTGAAATTAATGGGCAAAGACAAAGTCAACAGAGATTTATGAAATGGGAATCACATTTGGGAAAGTGGCTTTTAGCAAAATTATGGAGAAGGTATCAATGCAATACGATTGGCATCTCAGAAAGATTTTTGACAAAGCCCCAAGCCTTTTGTGCAAATTCGAATCGTGTGGGACTGGGGCTAATATATGGTCATGGTTTTAGAATGGGAGAGCTGGCAGGAAACAGTGAGTAAGAATAAAACCCTGTTTTTCTTTAATGGAAGGCTTAGCGGATATAACAAGGATCGAGATTTGACATCAAGCTATTCCCAATACATATCATATCTTTAGTTGAGGGGCTCAAATGCAATATTGCCCAGTCTGCTGACAGTACTAAACGATGTCAGCTTGTGAATGGATGAGGAGTATGTAAAAAAGACTCCAAGGTGATTGAGACAAGTGGAGAGACTGGGCAAATACGTGGTAGATGGAGAGCAATGGGAGAGATGAGATGTTGTGCACTTTGATGGGAACAGTAGAATGGCAGCCTATCATTTGCAAAGGGAGTGGTTGGAAAATGTTGATCTATAAAGGAACTTCAGCTGCATTTTTGTTTTATGTCTGCGCAGCCCTCCGAGTCCATGTAAGGCAGTGAATTCTGAAGCCAGAAGTCAATACGGGGAATGGCATTGGCACGCTGACCGGTGTATATAGACCCAGCAAGTGGGGAGCTGTCACATTGAAAACGATCTGTATCTCCCTGTCCGCCAGTCAGTGAAAGTAATATTGCAGGAGCAGAAAGCAGGTAGGCAGATAAATGGTGTATTCACCTTCATTTCAGGGGGATTTGAATACGGAGTAAGGGTCATTTACTGCAGCTGTACAGGGCCTTAGTGGGACCTCATCTCAGACACTGTGCAGTATTGTTTGCAGTTTTGGTCTCCTTGCCTCGTAAAGGACAAACCTGATATTGAGGGAGAGCAGTGCAGGATGACCAGACTGATCTCTGGGAGGACAGGCTTGTTTTCGGACCAGAGATTTTGGGTGACTGGGTCTGTATTTCATAGGGATTAGGAAAGTGAGTGGAGATATCATTGAAATATATCAAACTCTGACAGTGTGAGACAGATTGGAAGCAGGGATGATAGTTCACTTTATAGAAAACAGTCAAATCGTATTTAATACACAAGCGTTATCAAAGAACTGCGTGTATATTGAATAGAGGAGCCGAAAGCACTATATCAGTTCTTGGTTTATATCTCACAATGTTTAAACATATTATGATATATGAACATTGTATGAGGAAAAGTGCACTGAGGAGATGTTCGGCCATGAACTAGCATGGGGAAAGCTCAATGCCTTAAATGACCTCCTCCTTTCCCGATGTTTCTGTGCAGTCTGTGGGAGAGCTCTGTAAATGTTGTTACATGCTCTCAGATGCTTGGAAGGAGGCCTCTGCAGTGTCGACAGGACTATGTTTCCCATTCCCCTCTCCTCTTCGGTGACTGGACATAGCTGAGTAATTTTCCACATTGGCATGGAGATGTCAGAGCTGGAGCTGGAATGAAACAGCTTCCCCAGTGACTCGGCTTGTTGTGCAGCACAAGTCTTCAGTCCTATTGCAGGAATGGTGTCAGGGCCCATTGTTTTGTCAAATCTACAGTGTTCAGCGGTTTCTTCGTGTCACGTACAGCAATTCGATTTGTTGGAAGTCTGGCATCTGTGAGTCTGTGGGCATCATGATGAGTGTGAGTTGGATCATCCACTCAACACTTCTGGCTGAGGACAGTGCAGACACCACACCCTTGACATTTTTTCACTAGTGTACAGAGTTGTTCCGATATTTAGGATGAGGATATTTGTGGAGTCCTCTCCTCCAGTAAATTGTTTAATAGTCCACCGACAGTTATGCTTGGATTTAGCAGGACGACGGAGCTTAGATCCGATCTGTTAGTCTTGGGATCATTTCCCTCTCTCCATCAGAAGTTATTCTGCTGTTTGGAATGCAACTAGTCAAGCGTGGTCGCTTTAATGGGTTGTCAATAGGTTTCGGTGCATGTAATTCCGAGCTGGGCATCTGCCCTGTATTCAGTGGCCTAACCTGGTTTCTGATGCGGTAACACATCCATTTTCATATTCTCATTCTGCTTAGGGCATCTCCCTGGTGTCACACTTCCAATTTGTTACTTTAACTCAATCAATTTAAGCTAATAATTTAAATCGTTTCTTTTCCACAATGTCAACTTCTGTATTTGAAGTGAATGTGTTTCCCTCTGTTTTTCTCCCTGACCATGATTAAAAGCTCTGTAGTATCAGTGATGCCAGTCCTTTGCAGTTTCAGAGTGAAGGTACTTGTGCACCATGCGTTATTGTTCAGTTCCCAGTGTACGGCGCTCCATGTTGGGCAGGATGTTTGAGCATCTTTGACATACTTCTTTGGAAATTGTCCAAAAACAGAAAATGCTGAAGAAATTACTGAAAAATGTTGCAGCATCTTCTGGAATGAATGCAGAGTTAAACGTTCAGGTCCAGTGACCCTTTACAAAGCTCCCAGTTTCTCCAGCAATTTTTGTATTTTTATTTCCAGTATCCAGAGTTATTTGTTTTAGTGAAAATTTGTTCTGTGCCTATTCATTTCTGGAGAAACCCAACAGGTCTGTCAGCATCTGCAGAGACAGAGAAAAAGCATTAGCATTTCAAGCCTAGTGTAACACTTCTTCGGAACTGAAAAGGATTGGAAACTGGGATTTTAATCCCTTGTCAGAGGTGGAAGATGGGTGACAGGGAAAAGAGGGTGTGGCAAAGATAAACGGGCTTTTAGAATGCTGAACGAGTGGATGATGCAAAATGTGTTTAAATTAAGGTGTGAATGGGGGAAAGGGGTTCTCTCAATTGAATGCAAGATAAAGAAGACACAACCACACAAGATCACAGGGAGGCCAGGAGGGAGAATGTTGACTATGTGGCATTATATAGATCTGGCCATAGATACGTTTTCATAGTCGAGATCATCGCCCCCTTTAGAAAAAGGAATCCAGGTGCTTGACTTCTTATTGGCACTAGTAAGCATTTCATGCTGCGTTAGAATTGTAATATGGAGAAAAACAAATCACCATATGAAGTTTGGGCTGTGTATTGTTTACATGCCATGTTTAATATTGTTTCAAATTTGCAGTGCTTATCTTTAAGTGCTGGTTCTTGAAATTAATATCAGATGGAGTGTAGGAGGTTGGTTGGTGACATCGTAAAAGTTTCTAAAATCATGAGTGATTTGGATAGGTGAATAGACAAGATCTTTCAAACGGCATCGGGGAGTTCAGCCATAGAAGGCACAGGTTTAATGTGATTGATGAAAGATTTAAAAGGAGCAGAGGTTGGTTTGGGTATGGAATTAGCTACCAGAGGTAGATGACAGTACAGCTACAACATTTAAAATTCATTTGGAAATACATATGGATAGGAAACATTTAGAGGCATATGGGCCAAATGAAAGCAGATGGGACAAGCTTAATTTGGAAAACCTGGCCAGCATGGACATTTAGAAAAGCTTCACGCAGGGTCAGAGTGATTTTGTGAAAGGGTAATCATACTTTGCACTGTAAAATCAGGCAAATTATTTCTGGAGATGCCTGAGAATGTAACAAGCGGATTTGATAAAGGGGATCTATTAGACACGAGGATTTCCAGAGATTTTCCACAAGGTATGACAAAATGAAATTCTTACACAACACAGAAGTTCGTAGGATGATGGATAATGTATTAACATGGGATGATCATTGGTTAGCTCATAGCAACCGGAGAGTCATGATTAATGGATCTTCATGGCAAAGATGTATCTGCTGGAGTACCACAGCTATGAGTCCGATGACATCCAATATTTACAATCTATACTGACAGCCTGAAGGAGGGAGTTGTGTGTAATATACATCCAAGTTTGTGGATGACACTGAGAACCAAAAGGCAGGCTGTTATTTAATGGAGAGGACTTCCAGAAAAGGAGCAGTACAAAGGGATTGGAGCCTTTCAGTGTATGAAACATAAAGTCAGCATGCTGGTGCAGCAAGACGGGTTCCTGGGATGAAAGGTTTGTGTTATTTAGAATCTCTAAAATGGTGAGGTGATTATTCATTGGGGTTTAAATGAATGAAGAGTGATACTGCTGAAAAAAACACAAGACACAGAGAGGGGTTGACACGGTAGATGTTGAGAAGTTGTTACCATTCCCGGGTGGAGTCTCGAACTCGATGACATAGATACCGAATATGGAACATCGATTTCATTCTGAGATGCAAAGTGATGTCTTCTCTCAGAAGGTAGAGAATGTCTGGAGTTCCCTAACCCAGAGAGCTGTAGAGGGACAACAAACTTGGACAATACAAACACCCAGGGGGTATATACCTAATCCACTCTCATCAAGGAGTGGGCAAGAAAGTGGAGTGGAGCCCTGGAGTAGATCAGCCATGTTCGTATTAAATGACAGGGCAAGCTTGAGGGGCCGAATAGCCTACTGTTGTTCCTATTTATTAATTTCACATGTTATGCTTTTGGACAGTAACTGGCTATTTTCCTGGAAATTGTGTTGTGTCATGCTACATTGAGATGAGTTTACCCTGGGTGGAGTATGGGGGCTGTATTCACAGCGAATCTGGGTCTTGGACACGACTTACATCTGGGGCAGAAGTTACAGAGAAGCCTGGAAACAGGGATTGGGGGTGAGGGTCACTTCCTGATCCAGCCTGGATTTTCCAAGGACATTTCCAAAACTACACCTAACAATCGGAGTGGCCTCGATCTACCTGTGTGTAGCAGGACGGAAGGGCTAATTGGAACATCAGAACACGGGGCTGAGGGACACGAGGGGGCCATTCGGCCCTTTGACACTATTCCACCAATAAATGAGGTCATGGCTCATCTCATTGTGGTCCCAGCTTCACTTTTCTCTCCATGCACCATTATCCCTGATTCACCTGTCTATGGGAAATCAGACGGAGCCAGCCTCGTTATAATATAAAGATTTAGCCATCCCAAACTTCTGAGAAAGAGGATTCCCACTGGAATGAATTCCCACTTTGTGAATATCTTCTCACTCCAGTTGTGACTAAGGATGGAGGGTGTCACCATTTCCTTTTTTAGTCCCACTCCTCCACTGCTTACAACAAGTTTTAAATGGATCCAGGTTGGTGATATGGCCGATGATAAAGTTCTCAGATTGGGTTACGTTCAGTGATAAGAATAAGTCGGGCAGATTTCTTTAGTCAGCCACAAGTTACTAACAGAACTAACGGAGGAATATGGTGTATCTGTGGGTGGCACTGCTTCCTCACATCACCAAAGAGCTGGGTTCAATTCCAACCTTGGGCGACCCCCTAAGTGGAGTTGAACATCCTCCCCATACCTGTGTGGGTTTCCTCTCAGTGCTCCAGTTTCCTGCTACAGTCCAAAGATGTGCAGTTTACAGTGGATTGCCCATAGTACCCCGGGATGTGTAGGTTAGGTGGGTTAGTTATGGGAAATACAAAGTTACATGGATAAGGTAGGATGCTGTTTGGTGGATAAGTGCAGACTTAATGGACGGAATGTCCAGCCTCCACACTGTAGAGATTCTATGATAATGACAACAAATTTGGACTATACAAACACCCAGCGGGTATATACCTAATTCAAACTCCTCAACGTCTTATATGTTTCATGCTCATTCCAAAAGTAACCTGTTAAAGCCTTCATAATATCAGCCCTTCACCCCAGGAATACGTTAAATGAAACATCGCTGAATTGCTTCCAATGTATTCTCCTCAAGGTCTTATATGCTTCATTCTCATTCCAGGAGTAACCTGTTAAAACCTTCATAATAAAGCCCTTCACCCCAGGAATACATGAAATGAAACATCTCTGAACTGCTTTCAATGTAATACTATCCTTTCTCAGATAAGGAGACACAAAAAAAATCTCACACTCAGATCATAAGGTTTATATTTGATTTCTCAAAGTGCTGAGAGTATTTGGAAGACTCTTCCACACAGAGCATTGGAGGCAGAAATATTGAATATTTTTGAGGCACCGACAGAAGGTTCATGAATAACAACAGAGTCAAGGATTATCGAGGAATGGGCAGCAATGTGCAGTGTGAAGGGAAATGTAGACAGAGGTATCAAATTACACAGGTCCAGAACATCCAGGAATACAACGCAAAATGAAATGATAATATCGATAAAACATTAAGGGGGAATCCAAGATGGCGACGTTCCGGAAGGTATGCTCTGCTGGGCTCTGCATCACTGCACGGGCAAAGTGGCTCTCTAACCCATCCCATCCCAGCCATTTACGTAAAATTCAACACTAAAAAAGAAATAGAATCTTTACTACTCCCGTTTTATCAAGTTGAAATGACAAAACAAGGGAAAGGATTAAGTAAGTCCCAACACCGGTGCACCCGTCAGAATAATCGAGCATGCCTGAGGCTGAAGCTGCAACCCATTCTGCTCATTCAATGTACCCAGCTACTCACCAGGCCTTGGTCAATGAGTTCACCAAGTAATTTGAAATGATTGAAGCCATGATTGATGAAGGGTTCAGCAGTGGATACAGCCGCTCTCAGCCGTGCTTCAAAAACATGAGCAGCAACTTGACAGCCTTGGAAACAGAACAGACGATGTTAAGCGCCGAACTGCAGTGACAGAGACCGCGATCGATTCCTTTCAGGAGAGGATCCTCGCCTTTGAAAAACAGGACCATACCTTAACTGAACATGACGACCACCTCGAGAACAGGGGTAGGATGAAGAATGTTCACATCGTCCGTTTGCTGGACAGGACGGAAGGTGGTCAGCCAGTGAGTTTATTGAGAACTGGCTGCCGCGATTCCTTCACTTCGAAGCTGAAGAGAGACGGGTGAAGAGCGAGACAGTTCATCGGGTTACAGCGCGGAGGTCAGACTCAGACCAGCGCCCTCGCCCTGTCCATGTGCAGTTACATAGTTATGGGGATAAACAAAGACTGATGGAATCTCCAGAACCCAGTGGAAAGATCCGATGGGTTTAACTCACGAGGGCTCCAGTATTATGTTCTTTCAGGACTTTTCAACAGCGGTGATTCAGGAAAGAAAATCTTATGTTGATATCAAGAGATATATAAGGGAACTCGGGATTCAGTATTCCTTACGGTTCCCAGCAATGCTCCACATTGCTTTCAATGAATCCATTCACTCTTCTGACTCTCCAGAGAAAGCGAAACCTTTGTGGACATTTTAAAGTAAGATGAATGTTTAGATAATCATGTTTCTCTCTTAAAGAAATTTTCTTGGACTTTTATGGTATTAACCAGTGTTAAATTACAGTCACGATGGGTAGAGTACTCACTTCTAACTTCTTCATTAGTATTACTACTCTGTTTCTCTTTCCTTGCTTGTGTCTGGGGTGTGGCTCAAGCTGGAGCGGGTTACAAAAGTAGTTGTGATGACTAAATACCGACCAAAGGGCAGTTGAAGCTCGATTTTTGTTGTTAATTGCCCTGGATGTCATATTCGTAGCGAGCAGAAGATAAAGTTTTGGGATATGTAACCGTCCCCACTGGGCGGGCGTGGGGTAAATTCCCTACCGAGTGTCATTGACATTTTGGATTTTGTTTTTTTTTATGTGTTTAGTTTTGGAAAGTTTTGAGAGCTTGATAGATGTAGTAGTCTTAGGTTGTATTGTTTTTACGCTCTATGAGTTTTTTTTCATTCATGATCAGTGATGTGTAATTCGATTTCTTCCTCTCTCGAGCTCAAATGTTGCTACAGTGTGTGATGGATAATGATGTGCTTAAATGGTGTACCTGGAACAATAAGCGGAGCCATCGTCTAGTCAAGAAGTAAAATGTACTTTCTAGTCTTAGAAAGGAGAGTCGTGGGTGTTGTCCTATTGCAGAAGATGCACCTTGATGACAAGGAGCAGTTGACTTTACAGCAGGGCGGGTTTCATCGGGTTTATTTCTCGTTTTCTAATAGTAGGAGTAGGGGAGAAGCCACACTGGATAGGAAGAATCTTCCAGTTAAATTACTAGATTATATAAGACATTAACAGGAGGATCATAATCCCCAAACCCTTGAACTATGGGAAAGAATACAGTATTTTGAAAGATTATTGCCTCCCGGCGCACCCTCTTAAAACCGTGGTAGATGCATTTTCCAAATTAAGTTATCTTGCCTCGTGGTGCATTAGTGGAGATGATTTCAACTGTCTTACGTACCCCACAGTGGACAGAATGTCCAAAGGTTCCCCAATGCCCTCGTTTTAATGTAAGCAATTAGTTGATTCTTGTGCCGAACCAGAGCTGGTGGATGTCTGGAGGCAGATCTATCTCACAAGTAGGGACTTTATTTTCTCCTTTAACCCGCAGAAATGACACACGAAGTTTGATCTCTTCCACATCCCTGCAACAATCTTAGATTCGGTGGAATCCTGCATAATTGCGATAATTACCTTTTCTGACCATGAAGCAATATAACAGTTTCGAAATGCTGGCGAATGGATCCCTTTTTTTCTTATGGCTAGTTAGTTCATTGAGTATTTCTGTAATGATTTCAGATCTTTCTTAGCCATTAATTCAGATTCAACCAGTAACCCATCCATTCTATGGGAAACTGCTAACGCTCATGCCAAGGGAATAATTATTCCTCAGGAAGTGGCAGAAGGGAGAGCAGCAAAGTTTGTTTGAAACACGGCTGAGGACAGCCGAGATGGCATACTCTGATAGACCCTCAGTGGCTAAGCTGCAGAGGATCATAACGTTTCGGTCTACAGTGAATTCCACACTCACACAGACATCCAAGAAGGAACTTACTTTTGCAAAACAAAGGCTGTTTGAACGTCGTGATAAGCCAGGCAAGTATTTAGCCTAACTTGCCAGGAAAACGAGCGCCCCCTCAAGCCATTACCTCAATTTGGGAAGGTACTAGGATCCTTCCATCCGATTCCAAAAAGATTAATGCAGCCTGTCCGAGATTTTTCTCCGAATTATTTCAGGCTGATCATTTTGAGGATAGATGGATTAAGATGGAGTCATTTTTCAAGAACCTGGGCTTTCCAGGAGTATCCCCTGAATAAGTGTTGTGTCTTAATGCACCATTGTCAGCGCAGGAGGGTGGGAAGCTGCTTCAGAATGTAAAGGTGCACGTTCTTGATGGATTTCCTAGTGAATTTTATAAATAATTTATAAACCAATTGTTTGGGCTGAAGTTTAACATGTTCTGTCACTCATACAGTCAGGAACCCCTCCCTCCAGCCTTTAGAGAGGCTCATATCTCTCTGATGTTTAAGAATGGAACACCCTGGAGGATTGTGCTTCTTAAACGCCAATCTCACTTTTAAATGTTGGTTTTAATCCCGTCTGAAACCCGTGCATTAAGGTTAGAAACTTTGCGGCCTTCCGTTGCCAAAGAGGTCGAAACATTCTTTATAAAGGGCCGCAGATCTTCCTACAATGTTAAGTGGTTACTCAATATGATCCAAGAGTGTCAACATCAATCTGTGCAGGGATTATTGATCTCTTCAGATGAGAGAAGGCATTTGTTTGAGTTGAGTGGTCGGATCTCTTCTGTACATTAGAACAGTTTGGTCTATGCAAAGTTTTTATCAAGTAGGTGAGGATCCTTTACTGCGATCCTTTGGCTGCGGTTCTCACTAATGGCGTGCCAACCAGAAATAAGAACATTTCTCCAGGCAGCCGACAAGGTTGACACCTTTTGCCATTGTTGTTTATGTTGGTGATTGAGCCACTGGCGGAGGCCAAGCCGAGGGATGCCAATATATCTGCCCCAGAAGTGGGATAGGAGTCATGTAAGATTACATTGTATGCAGATGAGGGTGTTATGTTCTTTGTCAAATCCCACAATTTCGGTAGTTCATGTGATGCAATGCAATAATTCACTTGTTGCGTTTCCGGGCGATAAGATTAATTTTATAAAGTTGGAGGCCATGCCTATGGGAGGTCGGAGGGAAATAGTTAATAGTGAGGGCAAATCCTGGTTTCCTTTTAACTGGTCACTGAAGTGGTTTCCCTACTTCAGTATATTAATTGCATCTGTCTTTCATCATTTATTTAGCGTGAACTGTGTCCATTTGTTTGACAAAATTAAACAAGACCTTCAAAGATGGGAGGTATTTCCAATATCCTGACTCGGTCGGATAGCTGTTATTAAAATGAATGTCCTTCCTCATTTCCTACACCCGCGTGAATGTTTTCTTTGATCTTTCCCAGACAAGTAAGGACTGTGGGCGGCACGGTGGCACAGTGGTTAGTGCTGCTGCCTTACAGTGCCAGTGACCCCGTTCAATTCCCACCTCAGGAGTCTGACTGCGTGGAGTTTGCATATTCTCCAGGTGCTCCGGTTTCCTCCAAAAATGTGTAGGTTAGGTGAATGGGACGTGCTAAATTGACCTAGTGTTAGGTGAGTGGATAAATGTAGGGGAGTGGGTTGGAGGTCGGAGTGGACTTGTTGGGCCGAAGAGGTTTTTTTGTAGAAAAAAAAGGCTGGTTTAGCTCTCTTATTTGGCACCATAAGCGATTCTTTATCAAGCTAACAAAGTTGCAACTGCCCCACAGATTATGGGGAGTAGATCTCCCCGATTAAAAGCAATCTAATAAGTTTCTTTTCATCGTATGTCAGTCCCTGGGCCGCTGAGGTCTCGGCATCAATTGAGCCCTCTCAGACAAAGTGAACCCTTATTAGTCTGTTGTTCTTAGGTCAAATGACAACGTTCATGGAGTATTGTTATAAACGAATGATGAACAATACTGTTACAACTTGAAGGACAATGCGTCAGATCGAGGGCAATACAGTCAAAACCATACTTCTTACCCCTATAATTGTTATACCGGGTTGTCAACCGGGGATGTTGGGTTCCAGATTTAAACTGTTGGCAGCGAGGGGGTACCTTGCTTGGGTGATTTAGAATTAGTAGAATCACTACAGTGTGGAAACAGGTCCTTGGGCCCACAAGTCCACTTCGACCCTCTGAAGAGTAACCCATCCAGACCCATTCCCCTACCATCCGATATTTACTCTGACTAATGCCCCAATTTACAGATCCTGGAACTCTTTGAGCAATTTAGCAATGGCCAATTCATCTAACCTGCACATCTTTGTGACTGTGGGAGGAACCCTACGCAGACACAGTTGAGATTATACTAACTCCACACAGCCAGTCACCCAAGGCTGGAACCAAACCCGTGACCCTGGTGCTGTGAGTCAGCAGTGCAAGCCACTGAGCCACCACGTGTTATTTGAGGGAGAAACAATGATATCATTTGGTCAAATAATTCGTAAGTATGGACTCCCTCGTCGAGACTTCTCTTTTTTTTCCAGATTAGAGATTTGATTTTAAAAAACTTTTAACAGACACTTATAGATCCGATACAGAGAAGTGGGTTCTTTTTGCTAAGAATACACTCTCTGTCAGCACCCTTTATCAATAGTTGGATAGTGTCCCCTCAGACAAGACTGTGCAGCTTCGTAACGTCTGTGCGAGAGAGTTGGGGGTTTAGATCTCTTCGGAGACATGGGAGGATATTTGTGAAAATGCTCGAAGGATTTTGATCTCTAATAGGACCCATTCTGTGCAGTTGAAAATTCTTCATCGGGTCTATCTGACACCAGATTTTTTCTCAAAATTCAAAGTGAGATTCTCTTCAGCATGTCCTAAATGCAGAATGACTACAGCCACTCTTACTCATTGCATGTGGTCCTGCTGCAGGCTTCGTATATATTGGAGCACTGTGTCAGGTGTTGTAGAGTGCGTCTTGGGGACCGAATTGTAGATGGACCCGGTTTCTCTCTTCTTGAGCCTGCCCAGAGTATCTTACGCAGATGTACATGGGAAAAACATCCTTACTTTCTGTGCTAGGAAACATATTCTGTTGTGTTGGATGCCTGAAAACTCTTCGGGGCTGTTGGGTCTTTGTCAGCTCCGCATGGAAAATATCCCTTTGGCTTTTCTCACCAGTACGGTGCACCAAAAAACAGAGATTAATTTAAGTCATAGAGTCATAGAAATGTAAAGCATGGAAACAGACCCTTCAGTCCAACCCCTCCATGCCGCCCACATATCCCAAACCAATCTCGTCCCATCTGCCAGCACCCGGCCCATAACATTCCAAACCCTTCCTATTTATTTACCCACGCAAATGCCTCTTAAATGTTGCACTTGTATCAGCCTCCCCCACTTCACCTGACAGCTCATTCCATACACGTACCACCCTCTTTGTGAAATAGTTGCCCCGTAGGTGTCTTTTATATCTTTCCCCTCTCACCCTAATCCTATGCCCTCTGGTTCTGGACTCCCCGACCCCAGGGAAAAGACTTTACCTAATTACCCTATCCATGCCCATCATAAGTTTGTAAACCTCTATAATATCACACCTCATCCTCTGATGCTCAGGGAAAATAACCCCAACTTGTTCAGCTTCTCTCTATAGCTCAAATCCTGTAACCCTGGCAACATCCTTGTAAATCTTTTCTGAACCCTTTCAAGTTTCACAACATATTTCCGATAGGAAGGAGACCAGAATTGCACGCAATTTTACAACAGTGGCCTAACCAATGTCCTGTACAGCCGCAACATGATCTTTCAACTCCTGTACTCAATACTCTGATCAATAAAGGAAAGCATGCCAACGCCTTCTTCACTATCCTAGCTACCTGCGACTCTACTTTCAAGGAGCTATGAACCTACACTCCAAGGTCTCTTTGTTCAGGAATACTCCCTGCGACCTTACCATTAAATGTAGAAGTCCTGCTAACATTTGCTTTCCCAAAATGCAGCACCTCTCATTTATCTGAATTAAAATCCAACTGCCACTTCTCAGCCCATTGGTCATTTGGTCAAGATCCCGTTGTAATCTGAGGTGACCCTCTTCGCTGTCCACTACACATCCAATTTTGGTGTCATCTGCAAACTTACTAACTGTGACTCTTATGCTCGCATCTAAATCATTTATGTAAATGACAAAAAGTAGTGAATCCAGCACCGATCCTGGTGGCACTGCACTGGTCACAGGCCTCCAGTCTTAAAAACAACCCTCCATCACTACCCTCTGTCTTTTACCTTTGAGCCAGTTCTATATCCAATTGGCTAGTTCTCCCTGTATTCCATGAGCTCTAACCTTGCTAATCAGTCTCCCTTATCAAAACACTTACTGAAGTCCATATAGATCACATCTATCCCTTTTCCCTCATCAATCCTCTTTATTACTTCCTCAAAAAACTCAATCAAGTTTGTGAGACATGATTTCTCACGCACAAAGCCATGTTGACTATCTCTAATCAGTCCTTGCCTTTCCAAATACATGCACATCCTGTCCCTCAGGATTCCTTACAACAACTTGCACACCACCAACGTCAGGTTCACTGGTCTATAGTTCCCTGGCGTGTCCTTACCACCCTTCTTAAACAATGGTACCACGTTAGCCAACCTCCAGTCTTACGGCACCTCACCTGTGACTATCCATATTGCAAATATCTCAGCAAGAGGCCCAGCAATCTCTTCTCTAGCTTCCCACAGAGTTCTAAGGTACACCTGATCAGGTCCTGGGGACCCGTTTCAAGACATCCAGCATTTCCTCCTCTGTAATATGGACATTTTGCAAGGTGTCACCATCTATTTCCCTACATTTTATATCATCCACTGTAATAACTGATGCAAAATACTTATATAGTATCTCCCCCATACTTCCTGTGCCAGGAAAAATATTCTGTCATGTTGGATGTCTGAAAATACCCCCGGGTCTGTTGGGTGCTTGTAAGGTCATCACGGAGAATATACATTTGGACTTTCTCACCAATATAGTGCACCAAAAAGCAGAGATTTATATAAGATATGGCAACCCTTTTTGGATTGCTGCGATACAGGCTCATCTGCCACTATAACAAATGCTTTTCTATAGCTATGACGATATTGTCTAATGAATCTAATATGAAGAATTATGAACATATGCATGTGTAATGCTCTCGAAGAACGAGAACTATCGTTTTGTTATGCTGAGCTGTATTATTTATTTATTGCTTTTTTTTGTTTTTCTTCTATCTGTTTAGACACGTTAACTTGTATTGTATGTACATGCAATTGGGTGTAATTTTGTTCAGTTGTTTGAGTTGTTTTGTTATTTGTTCAATATAACAATAAAAATCTCTTTTTCAATAAAATATTTTGTTAAAAAATTAAAACGCGAACTTTGATAGAATAGAATCCCAAAGAACTCTCATTAGAGAGAATACGCATGGTGGTTTATCCTGAGGGTCGCCGCACCTCGGATAATGGGGTGAGGTTGAGATAGCGTCCCCTTCATGGTCGTCTCTGTCAGTGTGGGGAATTGAACCTGCGCTGGTGTCCTCCCTCTGCATCACAAACCAAACAACCAGCCAAATGAGTGGAAAACTGTGTAACTGTTTCACACAGAATCAGTCACAGAAAAAGGGCAAGAGAAACTTTCATGACAAGGTAAAAGGTATATTTGAGATAATCGTCTTGATAACGGCTGAGGATAAAAATGTTCTCTGCTAGAAATTGTATTTTATAACGAGTCAAGTTTTTGGAAGCTCTCTTTGGCTGAATGCAATAAGGTGAGGAGAAAGTGAGGTCTGCAGATGCTGGAGATCAGAGCTGGAAATGTGTTGCTGGAAAAGCGCAGCAGGTCAGGCAGCATCCAGGGAACAGGAGAAGAAGGGCTTATGCCCGAAACGTCGATTCTCCTGTTCCCTGGATGCTGCCTGACCTGCTGCGCTTTTCCAGCAACACATTTCCTGCAATAAGGTGAGACAAGTGAAATAACCAGGTTGACTAATTGTGAATGGATATCGATAACCATAAAATAAGTGCATGTTTTTGATTGGTCTGTGGAAAGCATGCTGACTGTTGCATGAATTTACAAAGCAGATGAAATATATTGTTAGGAGAGTCCATCCCCATGGGAAATGTCTTGTGAACACATGCGAGAAGAAACCTGGGGTAAAAAGTGCCTGAGAATCGTCTGCTCGATAACAGGAACCTGGGGTTGAATGACTGAAAGTTCCTGTAACAGGATCTAAAAATACCATCAGATCACTCCTGAACGTATTGAATGTTGGAGCATATTTGATGTACTGAATGGCCTCATGATAGATTTTAATTATGTGTGATTTGAAAAATGTACATCTCTACTCCATCCTTTCACGTGTTACACACTGGGGCACAGCCGTCTTTCTGTAAGTGGGAATAAGTAGGAACATTACCTGGAACATTCTATAATTGGCATTCTCCAGAATATTTTATAACTGTGTGGAGGGCATTAGAAAGGCAAGAGAGAAAGAGAGGGAAGGTGATGTATGCAGTAGTGAGAGTGGTGGAGCATGAGCCTTGTTCGGGGGCCGGTGCTATATCAGACATACAGTGAGTGTGAGGGAGCAGAGAGAATATGGTGACCCTTACCCTGACAGAGCAGGGAAGGTTACTGATGCTTGTCCTGTTTTGCTGGACATTTCCTCAGACCGCAGCTTCTGCACTGAGCTGGGTGAGGAGCTCAGACCAGGCTCGGTGCATCTGGTGGTGTTATCCCTCTGGGAAGAGAATTGTCCCCCTCTGTACTAGCCCATCCACCAGGACCTTCGTGCCGCTGTCGACAAACCGTGGTGTAATTTCCCCTTAGCTGCCATGGTGAGTACCTCCAGTCATGATGGGTGGGAGAATCGGGCTGGCATTGAATGGGAGGGACACCATGGGGTGGGGTGGGTAGTTAATGAGATGGGTTTGGTAAGATAGCACCAGGAAACTAGCTCGGCCTCGTGCAGACAATCCCTCTGTCACACTCAATGAAAATGTCACTGAACAGTTTTTTTGTTAGATTCGGCCCAGCTGCAGACCAAATGCTCATCCAAAACTCTCCATCGCCTGAACTCACAGTAATATCCCTTTCTCTCATAATTCTTCATAATACTCACCCATGTTGCATGATACTATCGAAATGTCTTCATTTCAGCATTCTGCAACCTGTGAACATATCCTTCCATGACATCTCCCCCTTCTGGCTCCACTCCAAAACACTCATTTACAGTCATATTACACAATCACTGACAGTATGATTGACCATTTGGCCCGGCTGGTCCATGCCAACCAAAATGTCAATCCACACTCTCCCCATTTCCCTGCCCTTATTCGGTATCCCTCTAATCTTTGCCTATCTCTGTATTTGTCCAAATGCCTTTTCAATGTTGTTATTGTACCCATCTCAATCACTTCCACTGGCAGCTCAGTTCATATGCGTACCACCCTCTGTGTGAAAAGGTTGCCACTCAAGTTCCTTTCTTTATATATATATTTATTTCCTTTCCAAACATTAACGGATGTCCTCTTGTCCTCGATTCCCCAACTTTGGGAAAAAAAGTTGAAGTATTCACCCCATGCACGCCTCTCATGATTTGATAAGATTTGCACTTCTATAAGAACCCCCTCAGTTTCATAGAACATAGAACATAGAAGAATACAGCGCAGTACAGGCCCTTGGGCCCTCAATGTTGCGCCGATCCAAGCCCACCTAACCTACACTAGCCCACTATCCTCCATATGCCTATCCAATGCCCGCTTAAATGCCCATAATGAGGGAGAGTCCACCACTGCTACCGGCAGGGCATTCCAAGAACTCACGACTCGCTGAGTAAAGAACCTACCCCTAACATCTGTCCTATACCTACCCCCCATTAATTTCAAGCTATGCCCCCTTGTAATAGCTGACTCCATACGTGGAAAAAGATTCTCACTGTCGACCCTATCTAAACCCCTAATCATCTTGTACACCTCTGTCAAGTCACCCCTAAACCTTCTTTTCTCCAATGAAAACAACCCCAAGTGCCTCAGCCTTTCATCATACGATCTTTCTACCATACCAGGCAACATCCTGGTAAACCTCCTCTGCACCCGTTCCAGTGCCTCCACATCCTTCCTATAGTATGGCGACCAATACTGCACACAATACTCCAGATGCGGCTGCACCAGAGTCTTATACAACTGCAACATGACCTCAGTCCTCCGGAACTCAATTCCTCTACCAATAAAAGCCAGTACGCCATATGCCTTCTTCACCGCACTATTTACCTGGGTGGCAACTTTCACAGATCTGTGTACATGGACACCAAGATCCCTCTGCTCATCCACACTACCAAGTATCCGACCATTAGCCCAGTACCCCATCTTTTTGTCACTCTTACCAAAGTGAATCACCTCACACTTAGCGACATTGAACTCCATGAACTTTCATTCGCTGTAAAGAAATAAGTTCAAAACTATCCAACCTCTGCCTATACCTTAGAGCCTTTAACCCAGGAAACGTCTTTGTAAATTTCTTCTACACTCTTTCTAGTTCAATAATATCCTTTCTAGAGCAAGGTGAACAAAACTGAACTCAATACTCCAACTGCAGCCTTACCAGCATCCTGTACAACAGCAACATAACGTCCCAATTTCTATACTCAATGCCCTGATGAAGACCAGTGTGCCAACATCTTTCTTCACTGTCCTGTGTATCTGTGACTCAATTTCAGACAACCGTGCACCTGATCTCCAAAGTTCTTTTGTTCCACTACACTCCTTAAGGCCCTCTCATTCATCATTAAAATCCTGCCTGGATTTGACTTTCCAAAATGCAAGACGTCACAGTTATCTATATTAAACTCCATTTGCTATTTCTCAGCCCATTTCCCCAGCTGATCAAGGTACTGCTGCAATTTCTGATAACGTTACTCACTGTAAACGATACCTCCTATTTTTGTGTCATCTGCAAACTTACCAACCTTGCGTTGTGCACTCTGGTCCAAATCATTGATATAGATAACAAACAGCAATGGGACCAATACCGTCCCCTGAGGCACTCCACTTGTCACAGGCCTCCAGTCCGATAAGCATACTTCCACCATAGCCATTTGCTTCTTAACGTCAAGCCAATTGTGTCGCCAATTTGCCAGTTTACCTTGGAGTCCATGCGATCTAACGTTCTAGAGCGGCCTACCATGTGGAACCTTATCAAAGGCCTTACTGAAATCCATATAGATTATGTCCACCACCCTGCCCTCGTCAAGCTTCCTGGTCACTTCCTCAAAACATTCTATCAAAATTTGTAAGGCATGATCTTCCCTGCACAAAGCTATGCTGACTATTCCGAGTCAAACTCTTGTCTTTCCAAATGCATGCATATCTTATATTTCCGAACCTTCTCAAGTGGTTTCCGGAAACAGATGTGAAGCTGACTGGTCTATATTTCCCAGGCTTTTCTTTGCAGTCCTTCTGAATAAGGGCACAACATTTGCTACTCCCCAGTCTTCCGGGACCTTGGCCCCTGAACTGTCATCTCTCGCCTCTTGCAGTGCTCTTAGATATATCTGGTCATGACCAAGAGATTTATCTAACTTTATGCATTCTAATATGTCCAACAGCACCTCTACTGTGATATGGACTGTACCAAGATATGACAATTAACCTCCCAAAGGCAACAGGTCTTCATGTCTTTCTTCATGTTAAACACAGAGGTGAAATTGAGGACCTCACTCATCTCTTGACCTCACTCATCACATGCATGCCTGTTTTGAATCTTAAGGCGTCCTATTCTCTCTCTAGTTGTTCTTTTTCTTTACTATACTGAATTTGGGTTCACCCTAATCTGCTCATCCAATGCTATATCCCACTTTAGCCCTGCTGATTTCCTTCTTCAGTAAACTCCTGTATCCCCTGTGTACCTCCAGAGATTCCCTTTGTCACAGTTGCCTGTACCTGAGCGAAGTTTCATTTCTTTGCTGGTCAGAGCCTAAATATCTCTTGTCATCCAGGGTTCTCTCTTCAAGCCCCATTTTCCCTTCACCCTCACAGGAACATATAGACCTTGAACTCGAGCTATCTCACTTTTGAAGCCCTCCCACTTCCTGGGATCCTTTTACCTGGAAACAAACTATTCCTATCAACCCCTGAAATCCCTTGACTAATTCCAGCAAAATATGCCTTGTCCCAATTTAGAACTTGAATCTGTGGACCAATTGTGTCCCTACCATAACTATTTTAAAATTGATACAGCTCTCGTCACTTTTCCCAAAATGCTCCCCCACTTTACCTCTGTCACCTATCTTACCCTATTTCCCAACAGTAGGTCGAGTTTGTCCCTTCCCGAATAGGACCCTCTGCATGCTGCTTGTGGAAGCTTTCCTGAACACACTTAACAAATTACGTTGCATCTAATTTCTTAACCCTCTGGAAGTCCCAGTCTGTGTTAGGATAATTAGAATAATCTATTATGACAACCCTATTGCTCCTGCAATTCTCGCCAGTCTCCCTGCATATTTGTTCCTCTAATTCCCATTGATTATTTGAAGGCTTATAGTGCAACCATTATAACATTACCACCCCCCACCTCCATTACTTGTTTGCACCATTCACAAAACCTCATTGGATATATCTCAGTTATTTCATATTTAAATACTAGAGGGATACTCGCCTTAATCAGAACTATTGGAATTTAAATTGTTTCCATTTACATCTCTTCCTCGCAGTGACTTTCACATTCGCAGCATCCCTTGTCAAGGCACAATGGAGATGTGGAGCTGTTAATGGATGGGAGCTGCACATCCTGTCACTTTCAGCATTGGTTACATATTTCCCCACACTGGGCAGCGATCTAACACAGTGTTACCGAACAATGGAACAGCCTGGGTTTATATATGAATGAACCAGTGCGGACTGCACAGCTCCCCATGCTGGACATTAAGCCCAGGATTATAGATCAAGCATTGGTGTGGGCTACACAGAGTTTCACTCTGTACATTGCTGGGTTGCATACAGGTGTACACTATCCGAACCTAAACAGTTCTCTATCCTGAATATGTAATGGATGGGCTGGTTAGGTGAGTTGGATTGCGAATGTGAGAGTACTAAACATCTGGCAATGCCTTTGTTTTGTGTTTTAATTCTTGTGATTGGATCTTCATATCCTCATCCGGTTAGACCCATCCCTCTGGATGAGTCATGGTGACTGTTGTTACAGCATCTGGGTCTGCAATATGACCAACAAAGGAGCAGAGGCTGCAGAGAGGACAGTCTCCGTAAAATAGAATGATGGAATCACCATCAGATCAGCCGTAGTCTTAGTGAATGTTGGGGCAGGATTGAATGGACCACTAATGTTATTTTTTCATATATTTCTGCTTGTTCCAAGCAAACCCCACCTCTCTCCTAGTGTCGCATGCTGGTGGGGAATGAGTCACCTCCTGCTGTCATTGTGTAACAGGATCCTGGGACCTCACTAACCTCCAGAATTCCCTGTGCCCCATTTTCGAGCACTGAGTAACTCCCTCCTGTCCCTGTGTCCCAATATCAAGCAGTTGAATAACTGCCTCCTGTTCCTGTGTAGGAGAAAGTGAGGACTGCAGATGCTGGAGATCAGTATTGAAAAATGTGTTGTTGGAAAAGCGCAGCAGGTCAGGCAGCATCCAAGGAGCAAGAGAATCGATGTTTCGGGCCCTTCCTGAAGAAGGGTTTATGCCCGAAACGTCGATTCTCCTGCTCCTTGGATGCTGCCTGACCTGCTGCGTTTTTCCAGCAACACATTTTTCAGTCCTGTTCCTGTGTCCCAATCTTGGGTAGCCGAATGACTGCCACCTGATCCAAGGTTTGCAAAAGTAGATGTCCTCCTCCGGCTATTGACTAACAGGCTCCAATAGCTCTGCGCTCACCTGCTGCTCCTGTGGAATGGTATTGAGGGACTGAATGGCCTCTTCACATTCCTTACAGCTTCTCTAGACTAAATGTTTTTCTCCTGTTTCTGTAATACACCATCAAAATCTGAATGATGTATTTTTGCATTTTACTCTCAGCAATTGAGCAAACAAGCTGACTCACAGAATTCAGAAGCTGAATAGCCTCCTCCTGTTCCTGTGTTATACACTCAAGAGGCAATAGAGTTTCACAGATATACAGCACGGAAAAAGACCTTTTGGTCTGATCGTCCATACCGATCAAATATCCTGAATAAATCTCTCCTCGCTTGCCAGCAGTTGGCCAATATTCCTCTAAACACTCCCCATGCATGTATTCATCCAAATGCCTTTTAAATGGTGGAATTGTACCTGCCTCCTTCACCTCTTTTGGCTGTACAATCCATACAAACAGCAGTCTCTGTGTGAATGTGTCCCTTTTTAAATCTTTCCCCTCTCACTTTAAACCTTTGTCTTCTAATTTTGGACTTGCCTATCCTGGGGAAAAGACATTGACTGTTTACCTTATCTATGGCCCTCATGCTTTTGTAAACGACTTTAAGATCACCTCTCGGCCTCAACACTTGGAAATTGTCCCAGCCTATTCAAACCCTCCCTGTAACTCTAACCCTCAAACACCTGCAACATTCTTTTAAATCTCTTCTGTACCCTTTCAAGTTTGACAACACCTTTCCGACAGCAGGGTGACTAGAATTAAAGGCAATATTACAAAAAGTGGCCAAAACAATGTTCTGTACAGATGCAATATGTCATGGAAATATTTAGACTCAAAGCACACACCAATAAAGGGATGATCACCAAGTGCCTTCTTCACTACGCTGTCTACCTGTGACGGCAATTACAAGAAACGGAGAACCTGCACCACAAGATGACACAGTCTCTCAGTGGCTAGCATTGCTACTTCAGAGCACAACGATCTGGGTTTAATTCCATCCTTGAATGATTGTCTGTGTGGTGTTTGCACATTCTCCCCGGTCTGTATGATTTTCTTCCGGATGTTATGTTTTCTTCCAACAGTATAAAGACATGCAGATAGGGGTAGATTGGCCAAGCTAAATTGCATATAGTACCCAGGGATGTGTAGGCGAGTTGGATAAGCCATGGAAAATGCAGGCTCAGAGAGATTGGGTAGGGGTTTGTCCAGTGGGAGACTGTTTAGAGGTTCGGTGAACCTCGATGGGCCGAATAGCCTGTTTCCTCACGGCAGGGATTCGATAATTTCTATGGAGTTCTCATTGATTGGCAGCTTTCGACAGTACCCTACCTGCACATCTTGCCTTGATGTGTCTTGCCAAAATACAATGCCTCACATTTAACGAAATTAAACTCCATCTGCCATTCCTCGGCTCACCTAAGTAAAGTCCCATTATAGTCTGACAGATCATTCTTCACTGTCGAATACACCACCAAATTTGGTATTATCTACAAACTTACTAACCATACTTCATAGACACAAACGCAAATGATTTGTATAAGTGACAAAAGGCAGTGGACCCACTATTGATCTTTGCGGCACGCCACTGGTCCCAGGTCTCCAAGTTTAATGAACAAATGTCCACTGTCACGCCCTGTCTCCAATATTCAAGAAAATATTGGATCTAAATGGCGAGCTCTCCCTGGATTCCAGGCAGTCTAACCTTGCTAACCAGTCTACCATGTAGACCATTTTGCTTTTCAACTGAATTCCATAAAGACAACATTCACTGTCCTGCCTTCATCAATCATCTTCATCATTTCCTCAAAAAATTCCACTGAGTCAGTGAGACGTGATGTCCAATGTACAAAGCCCTCTTCAGTCCTTACATTTCCAAATGAATATACATTCTTTCCTCAAAATCCCCTCCAACAATTTAGTCACCATTGACGTCAGGCTCACCGATCTATAGTTTCCTTTTTTTCTTACTTTCTTAAATAATGACACTGCGTTAGCAGCCCTCCAATATTTTGACACCTCACCTTTAGAAATCAATTATACAAATATATCGGCAAAAGGCTGAGCAATCCCTTTCCTAGATTCCCAGAAACTTTTGGGATATTACTGATCAGGTCCCAGGGATTTGTTCACCTTCATGTGTTTTAAAATGTCCAACACCTCCTTGAAATATAGACACTTTCAAGGTATCACTATACATTTCTTCAGTCTCTCGCTCTTGTCAACTCTTCCACATTAATTACTGAGGAGAAAGACTTGTTCGTATCCCTCCAATCTCCTGTGGTTCCATACATAGGTAGCCTTACTGATCTTTAAGGGGCCTTTTTCTCACCCTAGTTAATCTTTTGCCATTAAAATATGTGTAGAATTTCTTCAATGCCTCGTTAACCCTATTTTAAAGCCATCTCATGTCCACATTTTTCTGGCCCTATTTTCTCATTGACTATGCACTTACTGCCCTTATACACCTCTCGGGATTCAGCTCTGTTTACCTGACATATGCGTCCTTCCTTACCTTGACCAGAGCATAAATATATCTAGCCATCCAGCACTCCCTGCATCCACCAGCCTTGCCCATCTCACTAATAGGAACACATTTGGCTCTGGACTCTCTGAAATGGCCGTTTCATGGCCTTGCATTTTCCAACCATCCCTTTATCTGTGAATAGGGTATCCCAATTAGCCTTTCACAGGACTCGCCAACTTTTTCAAAATTGGTCTTAGTCAAAGTTAGAACTTTAATGTTTGCAACAGGTCTTTCCTATTCCACAACTAATTTAAAACTGATATTTGTGTGTAAAGACTCGAAAGGTAAATAAACACTTCCAGCCCCTCTGTAACAGGCTCGAGAGGCTCAATAGGCTCCTTCTGTCCTTCTTCAATAGACTGAAGAGGCTGAATGACCTCCCCCTATCCCTCTGTAATAAGGTCGAGAGGCTAAATGGCCTCCTCCCGCCCATCTGAAATAGATTCAAGATGTATAATGGCTTCCTCCTTTTCCTCTGTAACGCACTCGAGAGGCTTCATAGCCTCCTCCTGCCCCTGTGTAACAGACCCGAGACATCAAATGACACAGCAACCTGTGGATTATGAGCAGCGGTTAAACTGTACCTAATGAAGATGCCTCCCTTCTCAGTTAGAGAAACACAAACAACACAATATACTCCAGGTGGCTTCTCAGTAACACTTCATACAGCTGCAGCGACACATCTCTTTGTTTTGAATGATTCTATTGGCAAAGTGTGCCAATATTCCAGCTTTCCACCTTTTCAAGTAGCAACAGGTCATTATGGGCTGAATGGAATTCTATTCTTCCTCTGTAAGAGGTCCACAGGGATAAAATTGCTTTGGCCAGTTCCTGAGCAACAGTCGAAATGCTCTGTCTCAAGGTTATGAAAGTACTTGACAACAGGGCATTAAAACCAGGAGTAGCCTCACACTGATCAATAAGTATCGTACTTTGTGTTCAGGTATCTGGAAACTTGCCCACCCGACTTTCTTATGCAGCCTATCGGTTATTTTACAACTGCCTTCTTTCATAAACAGAATGGAACACATTTAGACCCCTGCAGTGTTCTGGTAATACTCTCATACACAAGGAAGAAAAAGATTTATTAGATTGAAAGATTTATGGTCCATCCCTCAGCAACCATCATCCATTCCATCCAAAACTAGTAAATGAAAAGTTATGTATGGAACTGGTTAACTGAGCCTATTTGTTCAGTGGTTGCAATTAATGCCAATCTCCATAGATTCTCATTATCCCAGTGGAGGGTTTCCATCTTTTAATTATAAATGGTCTCCATTCAATGTGTTCGCCCATAACATGAGCGGGAGCATCACCGACAGTACTGACAGGGATCAGCAGATCCAGAGAGAGGGGGAGGAAAGATCAGAATCTGAGAACTTCAGACTGGAATGTTCCAACAATGGAACAGAATATGAGAACATTAGACTGGAATATTCCAACAATGGATTAGAATCTGAGAACATTTGACAGGAATATTCCAACAGTAGACAGAAACCTATCCGATTATGTTTGGTAGCTTTCTGCATTTGATTGGATGTCATTATCATCACTGATCTATTACACTCTTCTCATTATACAATACTTTTATTATCCCTTCCTGGCTATCGTTGGTGTTCCTGGTAAGTGTCACTATTCAGATTTTGTTTTCTATAAACCTTTTATGACTGTATTATTATTAGTTCATATAGTCTACACTTCTTGCCACTATTATTGTTCCTGTTGAAACTCTGAATCCAGATATTCACTCTCCAGACCATCAATGAACGTGTTCAATTACTGTCTCGCTCTCTGCTCTGGCAGTGTTACTCACGGGTCTCTAGGATGACCTACTCAGTTTCAGCGGAGAACCACAATGCATTGTTATTTGTTATTTAAATATTAAGAGCATGGAGGTCACTGTCTACTGTTCTGGTCACAAACTCCACTTCCTTCCACTGTTTCCATCCCATCCCTGGCCAATATCTGCGGCTGAAGCAGACAGTTCACAACTGTGGAAGATCCCTTTTACGATGAGCTCATTCTTCACACCATTCCATGACCATTTCTACCTTGAAATACTCACCACTCCAGCATATATCTCACTGGTTTATTTCATCTGCTGTTTGAACCTTGAGCTATGAAGTACAGTCTTAATGAAGCCAATAATCTGCTGCTGACGCTCCCGGCTTCAACCTGCCGAAGCAAATCTGATTCGAACTCACACCAAATTCCCATCCATCTGTCATTCATGTACACGCCGATGCATATTGACATTGTGTCTGGCAATGCCTTTATTTAAACATTCTCAAACACTTTACCGTATCTGTCCATGAAACTTCTCTCGTTCTCTCTCTGTCGATTAACAAATAGCCTGGCAGTTGTTCGTATTTAAAATAGTTTCCTCCATGTGCGTTCCTTCTCAAACAATGAGTTTCGCATTCAACCACGCCTATCGCGCACGCACACCCTCACTCAGTCTCTGATGAGCACACACGCATACTTGCACACACACCAAACCTTCCCATTGCAGGCAGTCATCTGATGCGAGTATAGTTAGCATATGATAGAAAAGTTTGCAAAACTTTCCAGATAGTACCGTTTACTGATCAACACACTAGCATGGTCTGCCCAGCTCTCCATGCTGGGCTGACATCTTGTCCCAGTTTATGTTGTTTGTGGTGTTCTGTGAAGCAGATTGAGAATTTGATGTAACAAACCATTTCAGCTGATCTGACAATGCCTTTATTCAATGTTCTCATTCTTGTAATTTTACTCTCGAAGATCTCACTTCTCCAGTTAGTCCCACTGCCTTGACTTTTTCCACATATTTCCACAACATCTTTTCAGTTAATTAACTGTCTGTTTCTGTCTTTAATGTGAATCTCTCGGTCCCTTTGTATCTTGCCCTGGCCTTGGCTCTTGGCTCCCTAGTGTAATGAAATGGGGTGTATCAAGCTGTTGTTCACTTCTTGGTACGTTCCATGTGATGGTCCATGGACAGGCGTGTTTCGGAAGTTATGAGAAACATCCTTGTAACTTGGTCTGTACCCTCTCAGGTGACCTTGTGATCAGAAACACGAGGAAGCCCACTGAGTAAAGGACCAGGCATCTAAATTGCCTGACAATGCTGTCACTTTTTTAATAAAAGGTTATTTTCTCCTTTCTTTTAGTAAGAGGTCTTAAAGGCCAAACTGCCTACTGAAAACGGCTCAAGTAAATAATTTACGAGGTTTTTAGGGTTTTTAATAAATAGTAGTAACAACGGCCAGCTGGCACATACCAGGCTTTCTAAGTGTTTCTTTTTTATTGTAGCTATAACAATCACCAGGTGCTTGGGGTCCCAGAAGGGTTGTAAGTTTTAGTAAATTATCCCTAGCTGCTATTCTCTCTGGAACCTCACTTGATGCTCTATCCTCCTGCTTTGGAGAACTGTATGCAAGAATGCATGTCTGAATGTTCCTTTTTGCCAAGGGGTGTGTTTAGGTGATTTTAGTATATTGGAACTGTTCATTTGTAGAAGGTACTGCATCCATTCTTCGGTTAAGATGTCCAATAGTTAAGTTATTCTAAATTCCACTTAATTTTGTATGGATTTTCATTAGAGTGTTTAAATATACTGTGTTTTGCTTAATGGTGAGTGGTTTGACTAGTAGCATCACATCTGGAACTCCCATTTCACATCTACTTTTAAAATAAGAAAAGGTTGGCATCCAAGCTACCTTCTTAAACTAGTTTGAGGCATCCAGTTAGTCTATAGCAAACTGGGGACTGTTGTCCGATTTTAAATCGATAATACCAAATTAGGTTCAGAATTTGCAAACAGCCCATTCGACCCAACAAGTACACACCTACCCTCCGAGGAATAACCTACCCAGACCCATTTCTCTACCCTATATTACACATTTACCCCGACTAAGGCAACTAACCCACACATCCCTGAAAACTATGAACCATTTATCATGGTCAATTCACCTGGCATGCACATCGTTGGATTGTAGGAGGAAACCAAAGCATCCAGAATTACCTCATGCGCACACTGGAGAGTATGCACAAGGAGACTATTGGGTTCAAAGGTTGCGTATGGTAGTTGTTAGTGTCTTTTTTTCCGAATGTTGAATTCGGTTTGTTTAAATAGTGTTTTGTATGTAAAGATTCAGTCTCTAAGAGTTCTATGGGTGTGGAAAAGTGAAGTTAGGGTTTTCCAAAAGGTAATGAAGGCAAAGCTGTAGGAATTGACAGACAAGCTGGAATTGGGGTTGCGATTGCCTGTGAGAAAACGAGAGATAATTACAACTCCAATTCGGCAATTACATTTGGTGGAACCGCCATCAGACTCTTTGGGAATGGCAAGAATTCAATTTCAAATGGGGCACTTTGAACACGAGAAGGAATTGAAACAGTTTGAATTATGATGAAAAGTAGAAAGAAAAGAAAGGGAATGAAGAAGAAAGAGAGAAAAGGACTGAAGAAAAGCAGAGAGTTTTAACTTAAAATGTTAGCAATTAGAGAGGAAAGTTGACATAGAAGGTGGCGATGAAGGTAGAGTGAGGTTGAACAACCCTATTGTAACCAATGGCCTAATGGGGTTCGGCTTAAATGCATCCAGGCATTATCTAAATTTGATGAGAAGGATGGGGAAGCCTTTTGAATTTCATTTGAGAAAGTGGCTAAACAAATGCAGTGACCAGTGACCATGTGGATTTAGTTGATCCAAACAAAGCTGATAGGTATTTGCATCCCTATCGGACGAGGTATCTGGCCAGTATGGGGTGGTGAAGAAAGTCATCTGAAGTGCATATGAGCTTGTGCCAGAAGCTGATAGACAGCGTTTCAGGAATCGAAAAAAGGGTCCCTGGTTAAACGCACATTGAGTTTGAAAGGATCAAACAAAGTAATTTTGAAAGGTAGGCAAAGGTATTAAAAACAAAGCAAACCTATGACACTCTTAGAGAGATTCTTATTTTGGAGAATTTCAACAATTCACTTCCTGAACTCGTGTGGAAGAGCAGAGAGTTAGAACGGCAAGATTAGAAGCTGAAATGGCTGATGATGATGATTGAGTTCAGAAATTAAAGTTTGGTTTCTGTGTGAGATTGAGAAGAATGTGTGAGATCTTCTCAAAACATTTACCTGTGAGAGTAAGGTTTACTGGCATAGGCCAGGAGTAGCAGGTAAAGAGGTTAGAGCATTAAGAGGTACAGAAGTATGTAATTCTTTTATGCTGACACATGATGAGCTATGTCATTGAGAAGGATTATTGGAGAGATAAGAAGTGCTCCATGATGTAACGTGTGGTTGGAGTGTCCAGTGGAAACATCAACAGATTTAGTCCACAATGGGGATGGAGGCCTTGAGCTTGGTGTTGGCGTTACAACATTTCAGCATTTAAATTGCGAATGACATACATGAGACAAATTTTTATCACTGATCGTGACCCCTTAAAGTCTTTGGAGAAATTCAGGGAGAGAAATACCAGTCTGTTTCAATTGAGCTTATTACTGCTGCCAATCAATTTGAAACTATACAGCTGACAGGGCGAGAAAAGCTAAGTTTTGACACGTTTTGGAGACTTGGATGAAGAAAACCAAAGGCATTCTGTGGCAGGAGTAAAATGGCTGAAATCGAAACTAGTTGTGAACATTTGTATGCTCACAGGCAATGTAATGTATATCATTACAGTCTACAAATAGTGTAAGATTAGGAGGTCTGAAATGAATCCGCTTTTGAGTATTGATGGATGATTTTATTAAAGATGGAGTCGTGAGGATACTTTTACTGCAAAAAGGTTATTTTCTCTTTTTTTTGAAGAGGGGTTTTAAAGGCAGAGGTGCAGAACTGCTGTCTGAAAACTGTTTAAGTAAATAATTGAGAAAGCCTTTAGGTTTCATTAAAACTCTGGTAACAATGGAAGGGCAGTGGCCAGCTCTTCCAGACCAGGTTTCCTCATTTTGTTTTTAGCTGCAGCATTCAGAAGCTGCTGGGGATCCCAGAACGGTTGAAAGTTTCAATACCTGATCCCCAGCTGCTTTTCTCTCTGAGATCTCTGTTGATGTTGTTTCCTCCTGGATTGAAAGACTGCTGTAAGGATCTGTATTTGAATATACCTTTGTGCCACGCGGTGTAAACCATGAAGGTACGGTATCCATTGGAGGTGTAAGTGTTCCGACAAATAAGCTATCCCGAAATATTCTCTTCTTTGAATGTATTTTAACTAAAGCATTTGCATGGATTATATTTTGCTTAATGTCGAGTGGTCTGACCAGTCACAACATATCTGGAACGCACACTTCCCATCTATATTCAAAATAAAGAAAGGTTTGGGTCTAAGCGAACTTCTTGAAATATTTTGCGGGGATCTGGACTGGTCCACAACACTTGTAGCCGAGGGGTTTGTGACTGACTCCTGTGATTGATAATTTAGAGGATGGGCTGGGATGGTTTGCTGGAGGATGTGCTGTGAGCTGCCTCAGACATTCAGGCAGACCTGAGGATTTGGTGACCCATCTCGGGATGGAGCATGGGGACTGTAGTGACAGCATCTGGGTCTGTAACATGAACAACAAATGGACCAGATGCTGCAGAGAGTGGAAGCTCTGAAACCACGCAATAGGTGTGTGGGGGGAAAGGTGTCTGCTGTATTCACCTCGGGTTTTCCAGGAGCAGCTTCCCAAACTTCACTTAACCACGGAGCAGAGTGTGAGGGGACACTGATTGAACAAGGAGCTGGTCACAGAGCGGTGGCACCTCCTTCAACACGACCTGCAGCTTCACACCAGGGGGAGGGTGGTGCTGCCAGTAGCTGTTAGGGTCACTGTTTCATTCAGCTTCTATGATCCAGAAATTCCCAGGCAGGACTAGGTGACATATCCATCATATCCTAGTATCTCATTATCAATGTCCGCATTCGGTGATGGAGGATTTATATGGTGGATGAGGTAAATACATTGTTTCTCCCACAGCAGGGAGCTGCCGGGTGTATCCGGTATAGTGGGATTCCCGATGGTGTAGATTGCATCTGCAGAGTAGCCATGTCAATGGGGAGAGGTAGAGGAACTGAAGGAGCTCTGTCTCTATTAATGTTACAGTGTACCCATGCACAGTACATCATGTTGGTGAATACTCACGGTCCTGGCAGCAGTCACGGCCTCTTCATTCAGAAGAAGTCAGCCATTCCCATCGTCATCGGGTCTCCACGTAGAAAGAAATGAATATATCTTGGATAAAGGCCTTCCCCTTGATGCACGTTTCAAAACACCATCCCCACCACCAATCAACCACATCAAAGTATTCCATGTGTACGGAGAGCAATGGGGTCACTTGGGGTGTCTGGGAGCTGATGATAAGGGATGGAGCAAAACCTCCCATGTATGAGCGGGTCTGAGTGAACCCCCTAGTACACAGTATCATTAAGTCCTGTAATCCCTCTCCATTTCAGTAACACATTGCTTTCCATTATTCCTGTAAATGTAATGACAGGTTATATCATGTTAAATTCCACCGGCTAAACTATTATCTATTGTCTTTACCTCTCTGAATCTATTTGCAGACTCTCCACCCTCTCTTGATAATTTAATCTCTTGCTTATCACAGCGACATCACTAAACTCAGCATCTGAATATCTGTTCCATCCTCTTGATTATTAATAGAGACAGTAAATTGTTGAGAACCCAGCGCTGATCACTGTGTGACCCTACTGGTTACGTTCTCTCTAACTGATTTATCCTGAGTGTCTGCTTCCTGTATGATACCCAGTCCTCCCCCATTCCTGTGCAACACAGTCCAAGAGTTGAATAAGAACAAGGAGCATCTGTGAGGAATCCAACCCCTCAATGAGGCTGATGTCAATGCGGCCTCTGTTCCACTTTCCTGCCATCTCTCCATCCTGAAACTCTAATCTGTTGTTGTAGATTTCGCCACATGAAAAAAATAATCGCCTCCACATCTACACTTTCAATTACGTTTCCCATTTTACAGACCTCAATGAGATCTCCTTTCATTCTTATAAACTCGAGCGTATAGGCCTAAACTGCTCAATTTCTCTTCATAAGACAAACTTCAAAAATGGAATCAATCAAATGAAGCTCTTCTGAATTGTCTCCAATGGAAATACCTCATTCTGCAGGACACCCAAACTATACTCCAGTTGCATCCTCACAAATGCCTTGCATAGCTACACCAACACTCCCTATCTTTCTACTCTATCCTTAAATAAATAACACTGAAATTATGCTTGCATTTCTCGTTACTTGCAGTACCCGCATGCAGGTTTTCTGTGAAATGCAAGCAGACACCCAAATCCATCTGCATCTAAGCACTTTGAACGTTCTCTCCATGTAGACAATAATTTGTCTTTCTATTATACTGACAAATGTGTTGCTGGAAAAGCATAGCAGGTCAAGCAGCATCCAAGGAACAGGAGAATTGACGTTTTGGGCAAAGGCCCTTCGTCAGCTATGATCTCCAGCATCAGCGGTCCACACTTTCTCCTTTCTATTATACTGGCCAATCTGAATAGCCCCATATTTATTCACTTTAATTTTCCTTGCCAAATATTGGCCCATTCACCCAACCTATCCTTATAGTTTTAAAATCTCTTGCATCATCATTCCGAAGTAATTTCCCACCGATGATAGCGTCATCTGAAAATGTGGCATCGTATTTTCTATCCCGTCCACCGAGCACAGTAATACCATCAATCGCAAATGGTTGAGGCATGAGTACTGAAATCAATGTCACCCCACAAATTGCATTTGCTAAAAGAAAATTACACATTTATTCCATCTGACTACATTTTGTTGGTTAACCAATCCTCCATCCAAGCTAATAAATTACACCTAAACCCATGTTGTCTGATCTTACCACTTATTCTTTGGAGAAGCGACATATCCGATGCCTTCAGGAAGACCAGATATGTTCCATCTCCAGGATTCCCACGATCCACCTTGTTTGTGATATCTTCAAATACTTCAAGCAAACAATTCAAACACGATTTAGCCTTCGTAAAACCATGTTGACTCTGACGAATTGTGGTTTAACTTTGCAAATGTCCTGAACAATGGAATCTAACAATTTGTTTTAAATTACAATAGTTTATTGTTACACTTCAGTCCCTAATGTATACCATTATTACAAGTTATTTCCTTTCGAAAACCTTTACGTTTTCTTTGAATTCCTGTTTAATGGGCACAAGGCTTTAAGAGGTCTACTCCAATTGCTGAGTAAGAGCCATGTGCGGTTGAATGGACTCATCATCCTGCTGGTGTACAAAATGGATGGGCTGACGTCTTTATGGTGTTCCCATGTTGTCATCTCCAAGGCCCAGAATGACTTCTCTTGTTCCATACAACATACACGTGTCTAAAGTACCTCTTCCTTTCTCATGAAAGAAGTGTCAGATAGTTTTTATCCTTATCCAATTCGCTTTCAATAGGCTTGGTGGGTCTGAATGGCCTCCTGTTATCCCAGTGTAACAATCTCCAGTCACTGTGTGACCTCTTCCAGTTCCTATGTGAAATTATTGTGGAGGCTGAATGGACTGATCCTGTTGCTGTTTAACAGGATACCGGTGCAGCATAGCCTACTGTTATAGGCTCGAATGGCTGACTGGCCTCCTTCTATAAATGTGTTACAGGCTCCAGGGGCTGAACAGTCTCGCCCTGTTTTGGGGTAACAGGTTCGAAGGCCTGAATATCCTCCAGTTGTTCCTGTGTAACAGGCTGGAGAACGGAATGGATTCTTCCACTATCTGTGTAATTCACTTCACTTGTTGACTCCTTCTGTCATCTATGTTCAAATAACATAATCTTTATTTTTTGTAAACTCCAATGGCTACTGGGTCAACCTGATCATACTTTCGTTATAAGCTAGCACCTTCATTGCAGGAATCAGTTGAGGGAACCATCTCTGAGCTGCTTCCAATATAACAACATCCTTTCTTCATTGAAGAGATTAAATCTGTACACAGTACTCCAGATGTGATCTCACTAAGATCCTGTACAGCAGCAGCAACACTTTACCAGCCTACTGTAAAGTTCCCACCCAGGATAGAGCTGTCCCCGCTCTCTGTGGGAATACAGAGCATTGTTGGAAGATCATTGTCCGTCTCCAGTCCATCAGCATAACAGGAGATCTGGAGAAATTAAAGTTTGAGAAGATCATAAATGATGTGCCGAGATGCTCTCTACCATTCATCTCCCCAGAGCCCACGTTGCTCAGATTCCACAGAATCTCGTCAGGTGGAGCGCAAAAACAGCACGCAGGAGCATTGATGGGACATTGATGGGATTTATATATCAAAGTGAAAGCTGCAATACAAATGCGGGACATGTTTTAAAACAGGAAATGTCATATACACATTTGTGGGTACTGCAGTAATAATGTACTGTTTAATTTATATCTAAACTGTGTTAACCCAATTGAATGCTAATGGTGGGACAAGTGGATTTCATGACCACATGTGAGACAGTTTACATGAACATTATGACGAGCACTGAGCTCGAGATCAGGTTATTTAGGAATTGGTGTTGAGTGATCAGAAGAGCTCATTGGAAATTTTGCTGGAAAGGACCTTTTGGGAACAGTGACCACAATGTATTGGTTTTCTTTTATACTGTTTGAGTACACGACAGTTTTTGCTTTATTTGAAGTAGCCGTTATAAATCTGAGTCATGCAAACCATGAAAGTGTGAGGAGAAAGTGGGGACTACAGATGCTGGAGGTCAGAATCGAAGAGTGTGGTGCGAGAAAAGCACAGTCAGGGAGCATACTCAGAGCAGATAAATCGATGTTTCGGGCATAAGCCCTTCATCAGGAGAGAAGCTTATGGGCCAAGGGGGCTGAGAGATAAATGAGAAGGGGGAGCGGCAGGAGGGAGGTAGCTGCGATTGTGATAGGGAGATGAAGGTTGGTTTGAAAGTGATAGTTGATGAAGGGAGACAGAAAGCCTCCTCTTCTGCCTTGGGACACTCTAACCACAGGGGATTATAGTGGATTTTCCCATTTCCCCATTTCCCCGAATCCCACCTTATCCCACTCCAACCTTCCAAGTCAGCACCGCCCTTTTGAATGTTCCTATATGTCTACCTTCCTTCCTATCAATCTGGTCCACCCTCCTCTCCGACATTCACTTTCAACCCCACCTTCATCTACCTATTAGATGAACGGAGGCAGCTTAGAAAAATGCCAACTGCAGCAGTAAGCCAGTGGATTCAGAGAAATGAAGGACCCAGCAAAGGGTGACCAAGAAACTGAGAAGAAAATCAAAAAGTGAAAGAGCGTGCAAACGAAAGAAAAACATAAAGACTGCTAAAAAAAGGTCTATCAATGTATGAAAATAAAATAAAAACAAGGTCAAATGTGGAACAGTTGGTGTGCATTCAGGATAATTTATTGCAGAGAACAGAGAAATCGCAGGGAAAAGAAGCAGTTTCTTTGTGTCTATCATCATGGAAGAATGTCCAGAAATTCTTCCAGAAATACCAAGTGACCATGGGACTTGTGAAAGTAAAGTGTAAGATCATTCTTATTAGTGTGGAGGTCATCTTTGAAAAGAAAGCTGGATTGAGTATTTATAAATCTGACAGACCAAATGTACTTCCTACAAGAATTTCAGAGAAGCAGCAATAGAAATGTTGATTGCATCACGGATTTTCACTTTATTTTCCGACACATTCCCGAAAGTCATTTAGCCAATCTGGATAAGGCAAAGGTTATAACTATTATCCAAAAGATTAAGAAAGGATGAATTTAGAGAATGGTGAACTACAGACCAGTTATCTTGTCATCCGCAGTCAGGTATCTGTTGGACTCGATTACAAAGAACATGATACTAGATATTTAGAAGGTAATAATATAACTGGGGAGTGTGAGAATGTACCGATGAAAGAAACACCAGAAGTGGCAAACATTTATTGAAATGGTTTGAAGATGATTTTTGTGGACATAGGCAATGTAGAACCAATGTATAACGTATAGTTGGATATTCATGAGATCTTTTAAAAAAATCTCACACAATAAGCTCATAAGAAAAGTTAAAGCGAGAAGTATTAGGAAAAACATATACAAATGGGAAAGGAAAAATTAGGTTTACGTTCATGTGAATGTAATTGGAATATAGAGGATGTCGTGCACCAGTTGTATCGAGTGTTCATGAGACTACACTTAGAGTATTTTGTATCATTTGGAGTCCCAATCTAAGAAAGAATATATTGACTACAGAGGAACTGCAAAAGGTATTATCCAGATTAATCCCTAAAATGGCAAGATTGTCTGACTGGGAACCTCAGCCTGTAATCTCGAGTTTCAAAACATGAGAGGTAATTGCAATGAAACTTGGAAACATTGAGGGAACTGAATAACAAAAGGACATGGAGAAGTACAAGTCGCCGAGATCAGGAAGAATCCCACGATATTCTACACGGACAAGTAGAACAGAATAATCAGCAAACACTTAGTGTCCATTAGAAACCAAAGGGGCAATCTGTGTGTCAAGCAGGAAAACATTGATGGATTGTTACATGATACCTTCACATCTATTTTACTTGGGAGAAGGTGGAGGCAAGTACAGAATTCAAGAAGATGGATGGAGAAGCTCTTGAACGGATTGATGTAAAATACGAGAAAGTATTTGAGGCTTTGTTCTGAATAAATTTGGACCGATCTCCATGTCCGAATGAGTTGTATCACAGGCGGCTGTCGGGGTCAAGGGAGGAAAGACCTGACTGAATATTTTAATTCGAATCTGACCATAGGGGAGGTGCCAGAGAACTGGAGAACTGCTAATACGATTCCACTTCACAGTAAGGGTGGGAGAGATAGACCAGGTAACCATAGACGAGCGAGTATTGTTAAGGAAACGATTGGAGAAAATAGGGAAGGAGAAAATCGAACCCCAATCAGAGTCACAAGGTTTGATCTGGCAGGAGGCAGAGGGTGGTGGGAGAAGGTTTTTTGAGCGACTGGAGACCAGTGTCCCCTGATGTACCACAGGGATCAGTGCCGTGTCCCTTATTGTTTGTGTTATTCATAAAAAAAAGATGTGAATGTGGAGGGGGCTAGGTGGAGAGTGGGGGAGGCATGATAAGTAAGTGTATATTTGACATAAAGATTGACCGGTTGGGTCGCAGTGAGGAGGAAGGTCTGAAGTTACAGGAAGATGCAGATGATTGGTCAGATGGGCAGATCAATGGCAGATGGAATGTAACCCTGTTAATTATGAGGTGATGCACTTTGGGAGAATGAACCAGACAGGGGAGGACTCAATGAATGGCAGCACACTGGGAAGCTCAGGTTGTGCTTCTCCGCGCATCGCTGAATGTGACTGGACAGGTTAATGGACTAATTAATAATTGGACCTTGGGTGTTGTGTTTCCTAATCAGGGTGTAGATTATAAGAGCAATATAGGGCTTTGGTTCGGCAAAATGGAATACTGTATGTAGTTCTGGGAGCCACATTCCAGGAAGGATGTGATTGTACTGGAGAGGGTGCAGAGGTGATTCACCAGGATGTTCCCTGGGATGGAGCATATCAGCTGTGGAGAGAGGCTGGATAAGCTCGGGTTGTTTACATTGGAGCAGAGAAAGCTGAGGGGACCGTGATTCAGAAGGATAAGATTATGAGCGACACGGACAGGGTGGATAGACAGCAGCTGTTTCTTTTAATCAGAGGGTTAAGAACAAACGAGCACACTTTTAAAGTGAAGAGTTTGAGATCCAGAGAGGATTTAAACATTTTTTCACCTCGAGGGTGTGGGATTCTGGGATTACTTCCAGAGAGGAGAATTATCACGGGTAACCTCACAATCGTTAAAAAGTACTTGGACGAGCACTTGGAAGTGTCATAACATTCCAGGCTATGGGCCTGATGGAGGAAAGTGGGACTAATGTCGATCGTGCTGTACTTCTGTTGGCCCAGACTCTGTGCACCTATGAGTGTATGGTGTGGAAGGTCAATTATTGAGCAGTTTAAAGCAGGAATTGATGGGTTTCTGAAGAGTATATTCACAAGGGTTATAAGAGTGAACTGTAATAGCTTGTTAAATTATGTCAATGTGAGAAATATGAGAAAACAAGTGCAGTGTCCTTACAGTTTGATACCAGAGAATGCGCAACTGGGAAATGGCAGAACTATGAAGCCACTACTTCAGTTCTGTCTTCACAGAACTTTCAAACAATACAGGGAAAAGCAAGTCTGGTGTGGTCAAAATGATAGAGTACATGAAACATAGAACATAGTAAGTAAATGTTTTAGAAGATATTATTTGGGCTGAAAGTAATGGTCATAGACAACACGAACATAGATTTATGAAATGGGAATTATGTTTGAGAAACAGACTGGGAGACAAATGAAAGAGAAGCAATGGATGTTAAACATTTCGATTTTTAGAAAATAATTGGTAAAGATCCAAGCCCAGTTTGCAAAATCAAATCTTAGTGGATTAGGGCTAATATATGGCCATGTTTCTAGAATGGGACACCTGGCAGGAAACAGTGAATTGAAATAAACAGACTCGTCAAGCAACAGCCTGACATTGTCTGTAAGTTATGATTCTGTGAGTATGACTATGTCCCAGACTCCCTATCACCTTCCCCGGATATCTCTTGTCTCATCAGCAAGGACGGACACAGCAGACGTGGCGGCGCACTGGCATACAGTTGGAAGGGAATTGCTCTTGGAGTCCTCAACAGTGACTTCGTATCCCATGAAGTCTCAAGTTTACACATGGGAAAGGAAACCTCCTGCTGATTACCATGTTCCAGCCTATTTCAACCAATGAATCAGTACTCCTCCATGCTGATCAACACTTGGAGGAAGCACTGAGGGTAGTACCGACGCAAGATGTACTCTGGGTGTAGGGTTTCAATGTCCACCTCCAAAAGTATATCAGCTACAGCAATACTGATCGAGCTGGCCGGGTCCTAAATGATATAACTGCTAGACTGGTTCTGTGGCAGGTGGTGAAGGATCCAAGAAGAGGAAAATACATACTTGACCACAGCCTTACTAATCTGCCAGTATCCATGACAGTTTCGGTAAGAGCGACCACCGCATAGTCATTGTGGAGACAAAGTCACACCTGCACATTGAGAATAACCTCCACCATTTTGGGTGGTACTATCACGGTGTTAAATAGGGCAGACATCGAACAGATCTAGCAGCTCAAGTCTGGGTGCCCGTAAGATGTTGTGGGGCAGTAATAGCAGCAGAATTGTACAGCCACACAACATCATTGACTGGCGTATCCCCCTTGCAACAAGTACCATCAATCCAGAGGATCAACCTTGGTTCAATGGAGTGTGCAGGGTGGCAGGAGCAGCACCAGACAGACCTGACAACGAGGTGTCAGCCTGGTGAGGCCACCAAACAGGACTACGTGTGCGCCAAACAGCATAAGCAGTAAGTCATAGACAGAGCTAAGTGATCCCACAAGCAAAGGATCAGATCTAAGCTCTCCAATCCTTCCAAATCTAGTCGAGAAACGTTGGAGACTATTAAGCAATTCACTGGAGGAAGACATTCCACAAATAAAGACTTCCTCCATGATGGAAGAGCCCAGCACTTCAGTGTATAAGATAAGGCTGATCCATTCGCAACATTCTTCAGTCAGAAGTGCTGAGTGGATGATCCATCTCAGCCCCCTCCAGTGGTCCTCTGCAATTCAGTTACCAGTCATCAACCAATTCGATTCAGTCCACGCGATATCCAGAAACGGTTAGAAATACTGAATGCTCCAAAGGGTGTATAATCTGACAACATTCTGGCAATAGTACTGAAAACTTTACTCCATAACTTGCCACTCCCCGAGCCAAACTGTTTCAATACAGTTACAACAATGGCTTTTCCCGATTGTGTGGAAAATTACCCCAAATATCTTCTGCATATAAAAACTAGAACAAATTCAATCGGGTCATTTACCACCCCATTAGTCTACAATCGATCATCAGTAAAGTGGGGGAAGGTCTCAGTGCTTTCAAGTTTGGGCTTCACCAGGGCCACTCAGCTCCTGACCTCACCTTGGATCAAACATGGACAAAAGAGCTGAATTCCAGAGGTGGGATGAGAGCGATAATCCTTTAAATCAAGGCTTCCTTCGATGAAGTGTCATATCAAGGGGCCTTAGCAACACTTGAATCAATGGTATCAGAGGCAAACTCCCTGCTGGTTAGAACCATACCTGACACGTAGGAAGATGGTCATGCTTGATGAAAGTCAGTCAACGCAGCTCCAAGTCTGTATGAGTCCCTCGAGCAGTGGCCGAAAACTTCTTCAGGGGTGCTTCATCAATGTCCTTCCCTCTATTAAAAGGTCAAAAGTGCCCAAACAAATCTGATTCGAACTCACACCAAACTCCCATCCATCTGTCATTCATGTGCACCCCGATGTGTATTGCTGTTTTGTCTAGCAATGCCTTTATTTTAACATTCTCAAACACTTTACCTTATCTGTCCATTAAACGTCCCTCGTTCTCTCTCTTGATTAACAAAACGCCTGCCAGTTGTTCGTAATTAAAATTGTTTTCTCCATGTGCGTTCCTTCTCAAACAATGAGCTTCGCATTCAACCACGCCATTCACGCGCACACACTCACACTCTCTCTCTCTCTGTCTCTGATGAACACACGCACACACACACACGCGTGCGCGCAGAGAGAGCAAACCTTCCCATTGGGGGCAGTAATCTGATGCGAGTATAGTTAGCATATGATAGTAAAGTTTGCAATACTCTCATGCCGGTGTGTCAGGCTATTGCTCACCTGGTATGTCCCATATGATGGTCCATGGACAGGCGTGTTTCAGAAGTTATGAAGCACATACTTGTAACTTTGTATGTACCTGTCGTTGCCCCTCTCAGGTGCTCTTGCGATCAGTAACACGAGGAAGCCCACTGAGTAAAGGACCAGGCATCTAAATTGTGTGACAATGCTGTCAATTTTTTAATAAAAGGTTATGTTCTACTCTTTTTTAAGTAAGAGATCTTAAAGGCCAAAGTGCCTACTGAAAACGGCTCAAGTAAATAACTTACGAGGCTTTAAGGTTTTTAATAAATCGTAGGAACAATAGCCAGCTGGCACAGACCAGGCTTTCTAGTGTTTTCCTTGTAACAGTAACAGTTACCAGTGGCTTAGGGTCCGAGAAGGGTTGGAAGTTTTAGTAAATGATCCCTAACTGCTATTGTCTCTGTAACTTCACTTGGTGCTGTTTCCTCCTGGATTGGAGAACTGTATGCAAGAATGCATGTCTGAATGTTCCATTTTGCTAAGGGGTGTGTTTAGGTGATTTTAGTATATTGGAACTGTTCATTTGTAGAAAGTACTGCATCCATTATTCGGTTAAGGTTTCCAAAAGTTAAGTTATTCAAAATTCCTCTTCATTTTGTATGGATTTTCATTAGAGTGTTTAAATATATTGTGTTTTGCTTAAAGGTGAGTTGTTTGACGAGTACCATCACATCTGGAACACCCAATTCACATCTACATTTAAAATAAGAAAAGGTCAGCATCCAAGCTACCTTCTTAAACTAGTTTGAGGAAGTCTGGTTCTTCTATAGCAAACTGGGGACTCTTGTCTGGTTCTAAATCGATAATACCAAATTGGGTTTAGAATTTTCAAACAGGCAATTCGACCCAACAAGTCCACACCGACCCTCCGAGGAATAAACTACACAGATCCATTCCTCTACGCTATTATTACACATTTACCCCGACTAAGGCAACAAACCCACACACCCCTGAAAACTATGTACAATTTAGCATAACCAATTCACCTGACATGCATATCTTTGGATTGTGGGAGGAAACCAGAGAATCCAGAATAACCTCTTGCAGACATGGGAAAGTATGAATCGGGAGGCTATTGGGTTCAAAGGTCGCGTATAGTAGTTGTTAGTGTCTTTTGTTCCGAGTACTGAATTCGGTTGGTTTAAACAGTGTTTTGTGTATAAAGATTCTTTAAGTCACTCAGAGTTCTATGGGTGCGGAAGAAGTAAATTTGGGGTTTTTACAAAAGGTAATGAAGGCAAAGCTGTAGGAATTGGCAGACAAGCTGGAGTTGTGGTTGCGTTTGTCTGTGAGAAAATGAGAGATAATTACATCTATAGCTCGGCAATTACATTTGGTGGAACCGCCATCAGACTCTTTGAAAATGGCTAGAATTCACTTTCAAATGAGGCACTTTGAACATGAAAAGGAATTGAAACAGTTTGAATTATGATGAAAAGTAGAAATAAAATAAAAGGAAATGAAGAAGAAAGAGAGAAAGGGAGAGAAGAAAGGCAGAGAGTTTCAAGTTCAAAAGTTAGTAATAAGAGAGGAAAGTTGACATGGAAAGCGGAGATGAAGGCAGACGGTAGGCTGGATAAGGAGGATTGTGAGGATGATCAACCCTATAGTAGGCAAAGGCCTGATGGGGATCTGGTTAAATAAATCCAGGCATTATCTAAATTTGATGAGAATGATAAGGGAGACATTTAATTTCATTTCAGAAAGTGGCTAAACATGTGTAGTTGCCAGAGAACATGTGGATTTAGTTGATCCAAACAAAGCTGATAGGTATTTGCATCCCTATCGGAGGAGGTGAAGAAAGCCATCTTAAGCATATGAGCTTGTGCCAGAAGCCGACAGTGTTTCAGGAATTCAAAATAGAATCCCTGGTTAAACGTACGTTGTGTTTGAAAGAATCAAACAAAGTAATTTTGAAAGATGGGGAAGGTTGTTTAAAACAGAGAAAACCTATGACACTCTGAGAGAGATTCTTATTTTGGAGAAGTTCAACAATTCACTTCCTGCAGTCTTGAGAACTCGTGTAGAAGAGCAGAGAGTTACAATGGCAAGCTTAGAAACTGAAATGGCTGATGATGATGATTTGGTTCAGAAACCAAAGTTTGGATTCTGTGAGGGATTGAGAAGAATGTGTGAGATCTTCTTAAAACATATACCTGTGAGAGTAAGGCTTACTGGCATAGGCAAGGAGTAGCAGATAAAGAGGTTACAGTATTAAGAGGTACAGAAGGATGTAATTCTTATATGCTGAGACATGAGGAGCTATGCCATTCAGAGGGACTATTGGAGAGATGAGGAGTGCTCCATGATGTAACGTGTGGTTGGAGTGTTCAGTGGAAACATCAACAGATTTATTCCACAAAGGGGAAGGAGGCCTTGAGCTTGGTGTTGGCGTTACAACATTTCAGCATTTAAATTGCGAATAACATACTGAAATAAACTGATCGTGACCCCTTAAAGTTTTTGGAGAAGTTTAGGGAGACAAATACCTGTTTTTATTGAGCTTATTATTGCTGTCATTCAATTTGAAATTATACAGGTGACAAGGCGAGAAAACCTAAGCTTTGACATGTTGTGCGGACTTGGATGAAGAAAGACAAAGGCATTCTGTGGCAGGAGTAAAATGACTGAATTCGAATCTCGTTGAGAACATTTGTATGCTCAGAGTCAATGTAATATGTATATATGCATTGCAATCTACTAATAGAGGAAGATTAAGAGGTCTAAAGTGAATCCATCTTTGTTTATTGATGGATCATTTTATTAAATGTGGAATTGTGAGTATAGTATCACTGTAAAAAAGTTTATTTTCTCTTAGGTTTTTTTGTGAGGAGAGGTTTTAAAGGCAGAGGTGCAGAACTGCTGTCTGAAAACAGTTTAATTAAATCATTGAGAAAGCCCTGTGGTTGTATTAAAACGGTGATAACAATGGAAAGCCAGTGGCCAGCTTCCCAGAACAGGTTTTCTCGTTTTGCTTTTAGCTGCAGCATTCAGAAGCTGCTTGGGGTCCCAGAATGGTTGGAAGTGGCAATATATGATGCCCAGCTGCCTTTCTCTCTGAGATGTCTGTTGATGTTGATTTCTCCTGGATCAGAAAACTGCATGTAAGAATCTGTGTTTGAATTTATCTTTGTGCCAACAGTGTATGCCAATAAGTTACGGTATCTATTGTTTGTGTAAGTGTTCCAATATATAAGCCATCCGAAATGTTCATTTATTTGATTGTATTTTAACTAAAGCATTTAAATAGATTGTATTTTGCTTAATGTTGAGTGGTTTGACCAGTCACAGCATATCTGGAACGCACACTTCACATCTATTTTTAAAATAAGGAAAGGTTTGGGTCTAAGCGGCCTTTTTAAAATATTTTGCGGGAATCTGGTCTGGTCCACAAAAAGGTGTTTCTGACTGATTCCTGTTATTGCAAAGTTATGGAGGGGCTGGGGATGGTTTGATGGAGGTTGCGCTGTGAGCTGCCCCAGATATTCAGTGAGACTGAAGGATTTGTTGACCCAACTTTGGATGGAGCCTGTCGACTGTAGTTACAACATCTGAGCCTGCAACATGAACAACAAATGGAGCAGAGGCTGCAGCGAGGGGAAGCTCTGAAACCACGGAGTTAGTGTATGTGAGGAAAGGTATCTGCCGGACCCACCTCGGGTTTTCCAGGAACAGCTTCCCAAGCTCCACTTAACCCTGGAGCAGACTGTGAGGTGACCCTGACTGAACAAGGAGCTGGTGACAGAGTGGCGTCACCTCCCTTAACACATCCTGCAGCTTCACACCAGGGGAAGGACTGTGCTTCCAGTGGCTGCTCGGGTTACAGTTTCATTCAGCTTCTATGTTCTGGAACTTTCCAAACAGGACTGGATGGCATATCCATCATCTCCCAGTATGTTGCCGTCAATGTAACCATTCAGAGACGGAGGATATATATGGTGGATGAGGCAAATACGTTGTTTCTCCTCAGCAGGGAGCTGCTGGGTGTATCCAGTGTAGTGGGATTCCCGATGGTGTACATGGCATCTGCGGAGTACCCATGTCAATGGGGAGAGGTAGAGGAACTGAAGGAGCTCTCTCTCTATTAATCTTGCAGCGTGCCCATGCACAGTACATCATGTTGGTGAATACCCCTGTCCTGACAGCAGCCACAACCTCTTCATTCAGAAGCAGGCTGCCATCCCCATCGTCTTCGTCTCCATGTAGAAAGAAATGAATGTATCTTGGATAAAGGCCGTCCCCTTGATACATGTTTGAAAACACTATCCCCATCACCAACCAAACACTTCAAAGCATTCCATGTGTACGGAGAGCAATGGGGTCACGTGGAGTGTCTGGGAGCAGACGATCAGGGATGAAGCAAAACCTCCCATGTCTGAACGTGTCTGAGTGAAATCCCCAGTACACAGTGTCATTAAGTCCTGTAATCCCTCTCCAATTCAGTAATATACTGCCGTCCATTATTCCTGTAAATGCAATGACAGGTTATATCATGTTATATTGCACCTGCCAAATTATTATCCATTGCCTTTACCTTTCTGTATCTATGTGTCGACCTTCCACCCTCTCTTGATAATTTAATCTCTTGCTTATCACAGCGACATCACCAAACTCAGTATCTGTATATCTGTTCCGTCCTCCTGATCATTGGTATATATTTTAAATAGGTGAGAACCCAACACTGGTCACTGTGTGACTCCACTGGAGACTTTCTGTCAAACTGATTAAGACTGATTTATCCGGAGTGCCTGCTTCCTGTTTGATGCTCAGTCCTCCACCATTACTGTGTAACACATTCGAAAAGCTGAATATGAACGAGGAGAATCAGTCATTAATCCAACCCCTCGAACCAGCTCCGTCATTGAATACAATCATGGCTGACGTAATCGTGGCCTCTCTTCCACATTTCTGCCATCTCTCCATTCTCAAACTCCAGTCTCTTGTTGTAGCTTGCGGTTCATGAAAAAATATCCACTCCACATCTACACTTTCAATTACGTTTAGCATTTTACAGACCTCACTGAGCTCTCTTTTCATTCTTAGAAACTCGAGAGTTTAGGCTTGAACTGCTCAATTTCTCTTCATAAGACAAACATTTCAAATATGGAATCAATCTAATGAAGCTCTTCTGAATTGCCTCCAATGGAAATATCTCATTCCATAGGACACCTAAACTGTACTCCAGTTGCAGCCTCACTAATACCTTACATAGCTACAGCAACACGGCCTACCTTTCTACTCTATCCTTTTACAAATAAACACTGAAGTTATGCTTGAATTTCTCATTACTTGAAGTACCCGAATGCAAGTTTTCTGTGATGTGCAAGCAGGCACCCAGATCCCTCTGTACTTAAGCACTTTGAAGTTTCTCTCCATTAGATCATGGTTTGCGTTTTTATTAGGCTGGCCAACTTGAAAAACGCCATATTTATCCACTTTAATTTTCATTGCCAAATGTATGCCCATTCATCCAACCTATCCATATAGTTTTTAAATCTCTTGCATCATCATTCTGATGTAATTTTCCACCAATGTTAGTGTCATCTGAAAATATAGCTATAGTATTTTCAATCCCGTCAACCGAGTAACAATATCGATCACAAATTGTTGAGGCATGAGAACTGAAATCTATGGAACCCCACAAATTGCATTTTCCAAAAGAAAATGGCACATCTATTCCATCTGACTGCATTTTGTTGGTTAACTAATCCTCCATCCAAGCTAATAAATTACTCCTAAACCGATGCTGTCTGATCTTACCACTCACTCTTTGGAGAAGCGACATACCTGAATCCTTCACGAAGACCAGATATATTCCATCTCCAGGATTCCCACGATCCACTTTTTCTGTCACATCTTTAAATAAGTCAAGAAAACGCTTCCATCATGATTTATCCTTTGTAAAACCATGTTGAGTCCGATGGATTGTGGTTTAAGTTGCAAATGTCCTCAACAATAGATTCTAATAATTTACCTTTAATTTCAATACTTTATTGTTACATTTTACTCCCTAATATATTCAGTTATTATAAGTTATTCGTTTCAAACACCTTCACGTTTTCTTTGAATTCCTGTTTAATGGGAAAAAGGGTTTGAGAGATCTGCTGCAATTGCTCCATAAGAGGTATATGTGCTTGAATGGTCTCCTCATTCTGCTGGTGTACAAAATCGATGGGATGAAGTTTTTCTGGCTTTCCCATGTTGTTGTCTCCAAGGCCAGTATGACCTCCTGCTTTTAATGCGTTAGAGGGGTGATGGATTATGGAATCTTCCCGTTGCCATGTAACATTTTGAGGGGCTGATGGGTCTTCTCATATTTCTCCATAATAGGTGGAGATAGTGAACGGTGTCGTCATGTATCCCAGAGATGTGACCAAAGGTGAGATTGGTCTTCTCCTGTTCCCATACAACAGTCTGAATTACCTCCTACTTTCTCGTGAAATAAGTCTCAGATAGTTTTTATCCTTATACAATTCCCTTGCAACAGGCTCGGTGGGTCTGAATGGCCTCCTGTTAACCCAGTGTAATAAATCTTCAGTCACTGTGTAACCGCTTTCAGTTCCTATGTTACGGACTTGAGGTGGCCGAATGGACTGATCCTGTTGTTGTGTAACAGGATATTGGTGCCGCAGCATGGCCTACTCTGGGTCCAGTGTGATAGATTCGAGGGGCTGATTGGCCTCCTCCTGTAAATATACATCAGGTTCCAGGGGCTGAACAGCCTTGTCCTATTCTGGTGTAACCGGGTCAAAGGCCTGAATATCCTTATGTTGTTCCTGTGTAACAGGCTGGAGAACGGAATGGATTCCTCCACTATCTGTGTAATTCGCTTCAGTTGTTGACTTCTTCCTGTCATCTAGGTTGAAAAAAAAATCTTTTTACATTTTTGTAAACTCCAATGGCTATTGGATCAACCTGATCATCCTTTCGTTATAAGTTAGCACCTTCATTGAAGGAATCAGTTGAGTGGACCATCTCTGAGCTGCTTCCAATATAACAACATCCTTTCTTCATTGAAGAGACTAAATCTACACACACTACTCCAGATGTGATCTCATTAAGATCCTGTACAGCAGCAGCAATGCTTTACCACCCTGCTGTAAGGTTCGCACCCAGGTTAGAGCAGTCTCAGCTCTCTGGGGGAAATACAGAGCATTGTTGAACGATCATTGTCCTTCTCTACTCCACTAGCATAACAGGAGATCTGGAGAAAATGTCATAATGATGCTTAAGAAGATCATGAATGATGTGGCGAGATGATCTCTACCATTAATCTCCCCAAAGCCCACGTCGCTCAGATTCTACAGAATCTTGTAAGGTGGAGCGTAAAAACAGCAAGGAGAAGAAAACATTGATAGGAGTTATATGTTAAAGTGAAATCTGCAATACAAATGTTGGCATGTTATAAAACAGGAAAATGAGACATACACATCTGTGGGTACTGCAGTAATAATGTACTGTTTACATTATATCTAAACTGTGTGAACAGAACTGAATGCTAATGCTGGGAAAATGGATTTCATGAGAATGTGTTAGATGGCTTGCTTTAACATTTTGTTGAGCATTGAGCGAGAGATCAGGTTATTGAGGAATTGGTGTTGGATGCTCAGAAGAGCTAATTGAAAACTTTCCTGTAAAGGACCTTTTGGGAACAGTGACCACAATGCATTGGTTTTCTTTTAAGCTGTTTGACTACACGATACTTTTTGTTTTATTTGAAGTAACCGTTATAAATCTGAATCACGCAAGCCCTGAAGGTGTGAGGAGAAAGTGGGGACTACAGATGCTGGAGATCAGAGTCGAAGGGTGTGGTGCTGGAAAAGCACAGTCAGGCAGCATACTAGGAGCAGGAGAATTGATGTTTTGGGCATAAGCCCTTCATCAGGAATGAGGCTTATGAATCAAAGGGGCTGAGAGATAAATGAGAAGGGGGTGTAACAGGAAGAAGGCAGCTAGGAATGCGATAGATAGATGAAGGTGGATTTGAAAATGATAGGTGTTGAAGGGAGACAGAACGCCTCATCTGCTACATCCATTAAACCCAGTGTGTTCTTCTCTACATTGGCGAGACAGGTGGATCATTTCAGAGAACATGTCTGGGACAGCCACATTGACCAATTCCACCACCTTATGGCTGAACACTTTAACTCCCCTTTCCAATCTGCCAAGGCATGAGAGTACTAGGCCTCCTCCATCGCCAAACCCTAACTACCCGAAGCATGGATAAAGGAAGGCTCCTCTTCGACCTTGGGTCCTTCCAACAAAAGAGGATTAATGTAGATTTCACCAGTTTCCCCATTTCCACCTTATCCCAGTCCAATCCTCCAACTCAGCACCCTCCCCCCTTTGAACGTTCCTGTGTGTTCATCTTCCTTCCCATCAATTTGGTCCACCCTCATCTCTGAACTATCACTTTCAGCCTTACTTTCAACTACCTATTAGATGAAAGGAAGCAGCTTCGAAAAATGTGAAGTGTTGTAGTAAGCCAGTGGATTTAAAGAAATATAGGACCCAGCAACGGATGACCAAGAAACTAAGAAGAAATTCAAAAAGAGAAAACACATGCAAACAAAAGAAAAACATAAAGACCGTTAAAAAAAACATCACTGTATGAAACAAAAGTAAAAACACGGTCAAATGTGGAACAGTGGGTGTGCGGACAGGATAATTTATTGAAGAGAACAGAGAAAACACAGGGGAAAGAAACAGTTTGTTTGTGTCTATCTTCAAGGCAGAATATCCAGAAATTCTCCCAGAAATACCAAGTGACTTGTGTAAGTAAAATATAAGATCATTCTTATCAGTGTTGACGTCATCTTTGAAAAGAAAGCTGGATTGAATATTTAGAAATCTGACAGACGAGTTGTACTTCATACAAGAATTTCAGAGGAAGCAGCAATAGACATATTGATTGCATCGCAGATTTTCACGTTATTTTCCAATACATTCCCGAAAGATATTTAGGCAATTTGGATATGGCAAAGGTTATAAATATTATCCAACAGTTTAAGAAGGGATGAAGATAGACAGTGGTGAACTACAGACCAGTTATCTTGTCATCCTCAGTCGGGTGTCTGTTGGGTTCAATTACAAAGAACGTGTTACTCGATATACAGAAGGTAATCATAAAACTGGAGAGTATGATAATGCATCGATGAAACGAAAACCATAAGTGACAAACATTTTTTGGAATGGTTTGAAGATGATTTTTGTGGACGAAGGCAATGAGGAGCTAATGGTTAACGCATAGTTGGATATTCAGGAGGATCTTTTCTAAGACCTCTCACACTAATATAAGAAGAAAACTTAAGAACACAAGCAAATAGGAAACTAAAAATTAGGTTTATATTCATGTGAATGCAATTGGAATATAGAAGATGTTGTGCGCCAGCTGCATAGAGTGTTGCTGAGACTAAACTGAGAGTATTGTGGACCGTTTGGAGTCCCAATCTAAGATAGAATATACTGACAACAGAGGAACTGCAAAAGGTATACTCTAGATTGATCCCTAAAATGGCAAGATTGTCTGATGGGGGAAATTCAGCCTGTGATCTCGAATTTCAAAAGATGAGAGGTGATTGTATTGCTACTTATTCACATAGAGTGGAGAGACTAACAGAGGGGCATGGAGAAGTTCAAGCATGCGAGATTAGGAAGAAACCCACGATATTCTACGCGTACAAGTGGAACAGAATAATCAGCAAATAGTTAGTGTCAATTAGAAACCAAAGGGGCAATCAGCATGTCAATCCGGAGAACATTGATAGATTGTTACATGTAAACATCAAAACTGTTTTACTTGGGAGAAGGAGGATGCAGGTACAGAATTCGAGAAGTTGGACTGGAAAGATCTTGAAGTGATTGATGTAAAATACGAGCAGTGGTTTGAGGGTTTATCTGGTATAAAATGGGAGCAATCCGCATGTCTGGATACTGTCGGAATCAAGGGAGGAAAGACCCCGACTGGAAATTTTAATAAGAATCTGATCATAGGGAAGGTGCCAGAGGACTGGAGAACAGCTAATATGATGCCAAATTCACAGTAAGGATGGTAGAGATAGACCAGGTAACTATAGACGAGCGAGTATTACATCACTGTTAGGGAAACTACTAGGGAAAACAGGGAAGGAGGAAATTGAAATCCAATCAGAATAGCAAGGTTTGATCAGGGATAATCATCATGACTTTATCAGAGGGAAGTCACATCTAATGGATTTGATTGAATTAGTTTGAGGAGGTTGCTTATTTAGTTTTGCAGCAAGGCCTTTGATCAAGTTGCACATGGGAAACTGAAAAAAAAGTAAAATCTCACAATATCAAGGATAACTTGACAAGTTACAACGAAAACTGTCTTAGTGTCAGTAGGCAGAGGGTGGTGGGAGAAGGCTGCTTGTGTGACTGGAGACCAGTGTCCCCTGGTGTACCATAGGGATCAGTGCTGTGTCCCTTATTATTTGTAGCAATCATAAATGCTATCGATGTAAATCTGGAGGGGTGCGGGCGGAGGGGTGGGATTGTGATAAGTAAGTTTGTGTTTGACACAAAGATTGGCCGGGTAGTTAGCAGTGAGAAGGAAGGTCTGATTTTACAGGAAGATACAAGTGGAATGATCAGTTGGCAGATCAATGGCAGATGTAATGTAATCCTGATAAATCTGAGGTGATGTACTTTGGAAGGAGGAACCAGACATGGAGTGTACACAATGATTGGCAGCACACTAAGAATCTCAGAGGGTGTTTCTCCACACATCCCGGAATGTAATTGAACGGGGTAAAGGACTAGTTAAGGATTGATCCTTGGGTGTGGCGTTTATTAATCATGGCGTAGATTATAAGTGCTATACATGGCTTTGTTTTGTATTTCTGTTGGTACAGAGACTATGGTCCTGTGAGCGTATGGTGTGGAAGATCAATTATTGAGCAGCTTAAGACAGGAACTGAGTATAATGTTCACAAACGTTCTACGAGTGAACTGCTATAGCTGGACAAATTATGTCAATGTGAGAAGTTTGAAAAAACAGTGCAGGTTCCTTCCAGTTTGAAACCAGAGAATGGAGAATGGGAAACAGGGAAATGTCAAAGCTATGAATCCACTACTTCAGTTCTGTCTTCACGGAACTTTCTGCCAATACCAAGAAAACCAAGGCTGGTGTGGAAAACGGAATATTACATGGAAAATAGAACTTGTCAGTTAATTGATTGGGAGAAATTGTTGGGATTGAAAGTAATGGTCATAGACAACACTAACATAGATTTATGAAATGGGAATTATGTTTGAGAAACAGACTGGGAGACACATGAAAGAGAAGTAAGGGACGTAAAACATGTGGATTTTCGAAAAGATTTTGGTAAACTCCAAGCCCAATTTGCAAAATCAAATCTTAGTGGTTAGGGGTGAACATATGGACATGTTTGTAGAATGGGACAGCTGGCAGGAAACAGTGAATAGAAATAAAAAGACTCGTCAAGCAACAGCCTGACATTGTCTTTACGGCATGATTCTGTGAGTATGACTATATCCCAGACACCCAATCACCTTCCCTGGATATCTTCTGTCTCACCAGCAGGATATACACAGCAGAAGTGGTGGCACAGAGGGATACACGTGAAAGGGAATTGCTCTGGGTGACCCCAACAGTGTCTGTGTATCCTATAAAGTCTCATGGCGTAAGTTTACAGATGGGAAAGGAAACCTTCTGCTGATTACCATGCACTAGCCTCTCTCGTCCGATGAATCAGTACTCCTCCAAGCTGACCAACACTTGGAGGAAGCATTGAGGGTGGCAAAGGCACAAAATGTACTCTGGGTGGGGGATTTCAATGTTCACAAAAACAGTGGTTCGGCAGCAGCATTACTGATTGGGCTGGTTGGGTCCTAAAAGATATAACCTCTCGACTCGGGTCTGTGGCAGGTGGCGAAGGAACCAACAAGAGGGAAAATACATATTTGACCACAGCCTTACTAATCTGCCAGTTTCAGAGGTATCTGTCCATGAGAGTATCGGGTAAGAGTGACCACCGCATAGTCATTGTGGAGATAAAGTCACACCTTCACATTGAGAATAAACTCCACAGTTTTGGGTGGAACTATCACCGTGCTAAATAGGACAGACTTCGAAACGATCTAACAGCTCAAACCTGGTTTTCCATAACGTGTTGTGGGTCATCAATAGCAGCAGAATTTTACTCCAACACAACCTCGTGGTCAGGCATATCCCCCTCACAACAATTAACATCAAGCGAGAGGATCAACCTTGGTTCAATAGAGTGTGCAGGAGGGCAGGAGCAGCACTGGGCATACCTGAAACTGAGCTGTCAGCCTGGTGAAGCCATCAAACAGGACTGCTTGTGCACCAAGCAGCACAAGCAGTAAGTCATAGACAGAGCTAAGTGATCCCACAAGCAACAGATCAGATTTAAGCTCTGAGTCCTTCTACTTCTAGTTGAGAATATTTATGGACAATTAAACAAGTCATTGGGGGAGGAGATTCCACAAGTATTCCCATCCTTAATAATGGAAAATCCCAGCACTTCAGTGCAAAAGATAACGTTCATGCATTCGCTATAATCTTCAGTCAGAAGTGCTGAGTGGATGATCCACCTCAGCCTCCTCCAGTCGTCCTCAGCAATTCAGTAAATAGTCATCAGGCAATTTGATTCAGTCCACGCGATATCCAAATTCAGATGGAGACACTAGATACCCCAAAGGGTACATACTCTGACAACATTCTGGCAATAGTACGGAAAAGGTGTGCTCCAGAAATTGTCACGGCCCTCGCCAAACTGTTCCAATACCGTTATAACAACGACACTTCCAAGATTATGTGGAAAATTACTCAAGTATCTCCTATACATAAAAAGCAGAACAAGTCCCATCCGGCCAATTACCAACCCATCAGTCCACTCTCGATCATCAGTAAAGTGATGGAAGGTGTCAGTGCTTTCAAGCAGCACCTGCTCAGCAATAACCTGGTCAATGACGCCAGTTTGGGATCCATCAGGGTCACTCAGCTCCTGATCTCATTACCGTATTTCAAACATGGACAAAGGAGCTGAATTCCAGGAGTGGGGTGTGAGTTACAGCCCTTTAAAACAAAGCTGCCTTCGACCAAGTGTGGTATCAAGGGGCGTAAACAAAACTGGAATCAATGGGTATCAGGGGCAAGCTCCCCGCTGGTTAGAATCATACCTGACACGTAGGAAGATTGTTGCAAGGTTTGTGAAGGTTTGTAGCTCAGGTTTCGGTTTCGGGTGTAGGTTTGCTCTTTGATCTGTAGGTTTGATATCCTGACGTTTCATTACCTGGCGAGGTAACATCTTCAGTGGCGACCTCCAAGTGAAGCGAAGCTGTTGTCTCCTGCTTTCTATTTATTTGTTTGTCCAGGATGGGGTAGCTGGGGTTTGTGGTGATGTCATTTCGTGTTCGTTTTCTGAGGGGTTCAGAGAGGGTATTTAGATCTATGTATTTATTTATGGAGTTTTGGGTGGAGTGCCAGGCCTCGAGGAATTCTCTGACATGCCTTTGCTTAGCCTGTCCAAAGATAGATGTGTTGTCCCAGTCGAAATGGTGTTTTTTTTTTCATCCGTGTGTAGGGCTACGAGGGAGAGAGGGGCGTGTCTTTTTTGTGGCTAGCTGGTGTTCGTGTATCCTGGTGGCTAACTTTCTTCCTGTTTGTCCTACGTAGTGTTTGTGGCAGTCCTTGCATGGAATTTTGTAGGCGACGTTGGTTTTGTCCATGGGATGTACTGGGTCTTTTAAGTTTGCTAGTTTTTGTTTGAGAGTGTTGGTGGGTTTGGGTCTACTAGGATTCCGAGGGGTCTTAGTATTCTGGCTGTCATTTCTGAAATTGCTTTGATGTATGGTAAGCTGGTCAGGGTTTCTGGCTGTGTTTGGTCTGCTTGTCGTGGTTTGGAGATGTTTGATCATGAACGAAAATGAGGAAGGCTCAATGTGTTGAGTGGCCTACATTTACCCGATCTTTCTGTGCAGTCTGTGGGAAAGCTCTGTAAATGTTGTCACAAGCTCTCGGACATTGGGAAGGTGGTCTCTGCAGGGTCAACAGGACTGTGTTTCCTGTTCCCTTTTCCAATACTGAGACTGGTGCTGGGTGTTCGGTCCAGGTTTATCCTTTAAGAACTTAAAGTAGTTTGATACAATAGATTGTATTACTTGGCCGATTCAGAGACCATTTAGGATACTATCATATGCCTGTGTGTCTGGAGTCACTTTTAGGCCAGACCAGGAAAGCACGGGAAATTCACTTTCGGAAACTATATTAGTAAAGCAAATTGAAGTTTACAATCGACATTGACTTCAAGATCACTATTACTGATACCAGATTTTGCATCTTAATATTTTATGAATTGCTTTAAACTTCCACCAGCTGCCGAGAATTATCCTGGTTTGGATTAGTAATCCAGTGACATTTCCACAATTGCACCATCTCCACATGGGGACCTGTCGGAAACCACACTGAGCTGGTTATTTCTGTGCTGCTTGACAGCTCTGTCAAATAGAACTCCCACCAATTTGACTATCGTGATGGGCCTGAGGGCGTAGTAATTGGTCAGATTGTAATTACTCCTCTCTTAGAGAACTGGGCATAGCTGAGTAATTTTCCACATTGCCAGGGAAATGTCAGAGTTGGAGCTGGAATGATACAGCTTCCCAGGGACACGACTTGTTGCACAGCACAAGGCTTCAGTCCAATTGCAGGAATCGGGTCAGGGACCATTGCCTTTGTCGTACATTCTGTGGTCAGATGTTTCTTTATGTCACGGGCAGCAAATCGAATTGGTTGAAGACTGGCATCTGTGATTCTGTGGGTATCATGGCGAGGGTGAGGTGGATCATCAACTCAACACTTCTGGCTGAGAATGGTGCAGATACTACATCCTTGTGTTTTACACTGGTGTACAGGGTAGTTCTGTTATGTAGTCCGGGGATATTTATGGAATCCTGTCCTCCATTTGTTTAATCGTCCATCACCATTTATGAAAGAATGTGGCAGGACTGCAGAGCTTCGATCAGATCTGTTGGTCAAGTGCGGTAGCTTTAATGGCTAGCATCAGGTTTAGGTTCACATGGTTCTGACCATGACATGTTCACCCACAGTCATTACTGAAACATAGATTGTGTTGATGGTAATGGCAGACTGAGGAGATTATCCCAGGCCAAAATCTTACAGGTTGTGTTTGAATGTTGTTCTGCTTCTCCTGCTGCTGTGGTCTATCGCACTACATAAATATGCAGTTTTGAGCTACAATATCTGCAATGCAATTGTGCTCTCTGTCCCTTAGTTCACATAGAGACCCACTCACCCACCAGCCCTGCACTCAGTGACCTGCTCTGGTTTCTGGTTTTCTTAGGCGGAGGACCCCTCGCCTAAGTCCCTCCTCCCTACCTTTTATCTTAGCCTGCTGGACGCACTTTCCTCATTTCTGAAGAAGGGCTTATGCCCGAAACGTCGATTCTCCTGTCCCTTGGATGCTGCCTGACCTGCTGCGTTTTTCCAGCAACACATTTTTATTTCTAATTTTCTTACTCTCATTCTGCTGAGGGTCTCTCCCCGGGTCAAGCTTCCAATCTGACACATTCTGCAAAACCAATTAACTAATTTTAATTCAATTGTTTAATTCATCTGAATCTTTTTACCTTGTGTAATACCATCTTCTGTGTTTACCGTGAATATGTTTCCCTCTGTTTCTCTCCCTGAACATGATTAAGAGCTCTGCCGTGTCAGTGATATTAGCCTTATGTAATTTCAGAGCCAATGAATACTCACCACATTGTATGTTTCCTCTTTTGGTTTGATGCCTTATCACTCATGGCTGCATTGTCCTCCCATGAGTATATTTCATCTCCTTTGGGATGAATTTCTGATATCCTCCGAAATATCCATAGAAATTCCTGCCTTTGCTGTTCCATCGTCAGCCCTGCTCGGCTCCCCTTCTAATTAACTCTGGTCAGCTCCTGCCGCATGCCTTTGTAATTATGTTACTCACTTATAAACATATTAATTCGAGAAGAGAGCAATAGGTATAAAGCGAAAGAAGGAGTTTACAGAGAAGGGACGCGGAGAATAATTGGTAAATTTCTTAACTAGATACAAAGAGAGAACGGGAGAGAGGATATAGATGAGGAAATGTGAAAAATGACAAAACTAGATTATTGAAAGAAGGAGATGTACATCCCTCAATTTTTGGCAATTCCTGTGTGCTGTGGCCATTTGTACAGTGCATGGACAACAGAGTAATGTGTTCAAATGCTGGGTCTGATGTCAGAATTTTAATCTCCAATAATATGACAGACACGAGCTTTGGAAAGAACCTAGCAGGCCAATATATTGAAGTCCCGGGAATGGGGATTAACTGAAATAAGTTGGGATACCAGAAGCAAGAATTTATAACACACATCCTGATAAGAATGAGAGATTAGAGTCGAGAATTCCAGAAAAGGAGGGAACATTGAGAGAAGGGGAGCATATCACATTAGATGAGCATCAAATAATGTTTTATACAATTTATAGGTCATGTGCATCATTTTTCGATAACTGAGTCTCCGTTGTTCATTTGGACTGTTGTGCTCATATGAAAAATGTTACTTATCTGCACACACATTCATTAAACAGTGTATATAAAATCATTTTTCCGCCATTGAAATGGTCCTGTTGTCATGTTGCTAGGACACATGAAAACCAACTGACCACCAAAGGACATGACCCACTATCACTATGTTCCATACATACAGACAAAGAAAGGCACCACTTTGATTGTGACAACATACACACAAACGAAGACACGCAAGGTCATTCTTAGAGGAATGGCATTCTAACCAGAAGTCCATCAATAAACTTATCAATTTAGATCCTACTTACCTTCTCTTGTAAAAACAAAACCTGGAAATGACATCACCCACCATTAGAAACCGAGACCTATAAATAGAGAGGCAGGACATACCACTAGCGCTTCATCAGAGACACTCACTGATGATGTTACCTAGTCATAGCGACGAAACGTCTGAAAACAAATCTTCAAGTTCAGCGAGCTAACTTCCATACATATAAATTGATATTTTTTTCATTTATTGGTGGAATTTGGGAGTTCTCTGTCGCTCATTGTAACAGATTACGAAGTGAGGTGAGTTCTTCTGGGTGTGTGATTTCAATTAACAGAGGGGAACGATATTGATGTCATAACAATTTGGGGCCTTGCCGTATGGGATTTGGACAGACTTGAAAAGAGTTGGGGTACAAAAGGTTCCAGCAAAGTCCAACACGTGGCAATTAGTGACCTAGATCTCCAAATAAAACCGGTAGGGAAATTCCTTTAATTTTGTTACCTTGTGGTTGGTTAAATTAAAAGTGAGAGAAATGGCTTTTAACATTACTAAAGAGGTTCCCAAATTTGCCAAGGAAGAATAAAAAGACGAAGGACATATTTTTAGAATTAGCAAATAGGTTGGAATTGGATTTAACCAGGGATAAAAGGAAAGTTGAAAGTTTAATGGAGTCAGTCAAGAACTTCAATGTGTTAGATAAACAGGCAAATGCAGTAGAATTAGGAAAAAACTTAAATTGCATACGTGGCAACGGGAGTTAGAAGATGAAAAAGACACGGAAACAGAGAGAGAAGAAAGATAAAGGGAATGAGAGGAAAAAGAGAGAGAGAGAATTTGAAATTCAGAAGTTGCAAATTAGAAAAGAAAGTTAAATTATCAGGATGGAGATGAAGAGAGAACATAGGGACGTATACAGCAATGTTAATACATTGCTATATTTCGGTGAGAAAAATGAGAAAATCTGTTTTTATTTCATTTGAAAAATAATGGCTCAGCAGATGGTGTGTCCAGTGAACTTGTGGGTAATGCTAGTTCCGACTAAGCTGGTGGGCACAGCTAGTGAGGTATGTGCAGCGCTGTCAGATGAGGGTTCAAGAGATTATGCAGATGTCAAACTGGCTAATTTGAGTAGTTATGCATTGGTACTAGAAGAATATAGATAAAAGGTTATAAAATATAGAGATGGAACCAAGTCAGACTTATGTTGCATTTGAAAGAATTCAACTCAGACATGTTGGATAGATGGGTGCTGGCCTTGTGAGGCTCGAAGGGAGGTTATTCTGCTGGAGGAGTTTAAAGACTCACTTCCAGAGATGGCAAGAATTCATGTGAATGAACAGAAATTTCAACAAGTGAGAAGCGCGGCAGGATTGGCAGCATTGATGCAAAAGATGAAATTTAGCTTCTGGGAGGATTTTCATACTGTGAGGGTTAAAAATTGGGAGAAGGGGCCATCCTGCACTACAAAGCGAACAATAGAGCACACTGGCAATAATTTACCACAGGTGAAAAAATAAGGGGGTTTAAAGGACTTGAAAGGCCTCAGGTGTTCTCACTATAAGCGAGTGGAACACAGAAAATTGCAGTGCCGATGGTTTCAGAAGGGCACTGGGAAAAAGGTGTTTTCACTGCTGTAAGCTGGGACACACAGTGCTGGGCGTTGAAGGAAGACACTTTGGGAAAAGATGTGCAGAAGAGGCTAAGCCAGTGACATTAGTGAAACTGGTAAAGGAGACCCCAAGTGGATCCGAGGAGCTGAAGGAGAGTGCACAGCCGAGGCAGGGGCTGGATATGGAGGCAGTGCCTGATCTCTGAACGAATTCGCCTCTGTGGATGAAGTTTACTCAGAACGAACAGGAAAAGAAGGACAAGAAGTTATAATTTTGTGAGATACGGGATCTGTTCAGTCTCTAAACTTGAGAAGTGGGGCACTGGAAAATCACAACAGATCAGGCAGCATGCAAAGAGCAGGACAATCGACATATCAGGTATAAACCCATCGTCAGGAGTGTGGCTTAGGGACAAGAGGGCTGAAAGATAAATAAGAGGGTAGCAGCCTGGGCTGGCGTGAGGGTCACTGGGAACGCGATGGGAAGTTGTAGGTGGGAGTGATAGTCATTTGTCGGAGGGCAGAGTGGAGTGGGTAGGTGGGAAGGAAGATGGACATTTAAAGCAGTGCAAGAGGGTGGTGCTACAGTCAACGTTTGGATCCTGGATGAGGTTGGAGGAGGGGAGATTTGGAAATGGGTGAAATCGATTTTAGTGCTGTATAGTTTGAGAGTTCCAGCTGTCCTACCAGCTATCCACTTCACTCTCCTCTCCGACCTCTCACCATCACACCCCACCTGCATCTACCTATCGCCTTCCAAGCTACCTACCACCCAGCTCCACCCCCGCCCTCCTATTTATTTCTCAGCCCAATTTTTCCTCCCTTACCCCCACTTTCCTGATGAAGGACGTGTGCCTGAAATGTCAATTCTCCTGCCCCCGGATACTGCCGACCTGCTGTGTTTTTCCAGCCCCACACTTTTCAACTCTGATCTCCAGCATCTGCAGCCCTCACTTTCCCTCACCCTCCAAAGTAAGTGATGGAAGTATTTCACTCTTATTGACATGTCACTCAAGAGCGTGATAATTTGTGGAATGCGGACAGAAATTAAGCATTGCCTTGTGTAACATCAGGTTGGAGTGCCAAATCATTATTGGGGAAGTAACAGTGAGAGTGAGTGACAGAATGTCAACTCCAGGATTACAGTTTGTTCTCGAGAACGATTTAGCAGGATGCAATGTGGGAGAAACACCCCTTGTGTTGGAGAATTCAAAGAAAGACTAGGGAACTAGGGAGTTAAAAGAAAAATGCCCAGGAATTTTTGCAGACCATGTAGTGACAAGATCCCACTGTCATAAGTTACAGCAGGAAGGAAAAACAAAAGAAAAAACCAAAGGAGTTGATGTGCAGTTACCTGACACACTGTTTGATGTCTCGGTGCAGGAAACAAAACCTGAACAGGCAGAGGTTCAGGCAGTGGTGTTTAGTCCTGAAAGGCTAATGGATTTACAACAGATGTATATAAACACACATACACAAACACATACAAATGCACACAGACAGAAAAGAAAATCAGAATATAGTATCGAACGTTATTAATTTAAAGATAGAATCCTAAAATTTAAATGGAGATCACGCCAGGTTAATGCAGAAGGGAACTGGGCCGAAGTGTCTAGAGATTAGATTAGATTACTCACAGTGTGGAAACAGGCCCTTCGGCCCAACAAGTCCACACCGACCCGCCGAAGCGCAACCCACCCATACCCCTACATTTACCCCTTTAACCTAACACTACGGGCAATTTAGCATGGCCAATTCACCTGACCCGCACATCTTTGTGACTGTGGGAGGAAACCGGAGCACCCGGAGGAAACCCACGCAGACACGGGGAGAACGTGCAAACTCCACACAGTCAGTCGCCTGAGTCGGGAATTGAACCCGGGTCTCTGGCGCTGTGAGGCAGCAGTGCTAACCACTGTGCCACCGTGCCGCCCACTACCACCGTGCCGCCCACATGCCACCGTGCCGCCCACCAGATTGTGTTACCGATAGCATACACTTTTACGGGTCGCACATGAACTAATTTCAGGCGATCATTTCGGTGTACGGAAAACTCAGGCTAAGGTAAAGAAGCATTTCAAGTGGCCTGGAATGCACAAGGACGTGGTTAATTTTTGTTTTACATGTCATACGTGCCAAATGGTAGGTACGTCACAGGCAGTAATAAAACCAGCACCTTTGTTGGCAATTCTTGCATTCAAAGAACCTTTCACCTGGGTTATGGTTAATTGTGTAGCTCCACTTTCTAAATAAAAGTGGATACCAATATTTTCTAACCATAATGTGTCTATCAGATTTCCAGAGGCAATTCCATTACAGAGTGTTAAGGCAAAAAGGGAGGTCGAGGAGTTGGTAGCTTTCTTTTCTCGCTGTTGCCTACCCAGAGAGATTCAGTCAGACCAAGGGTCTCATTTTACTGCTCAAGCTGTTTTACGAAGTCGTTGGTAGCTTAGATATATAGCACTTCAAATCAGGTACGGCCGATTCTGAATCCCAGGGAGCCTTGGAAAGTTAGCATCTGACACGGAAGACCGTGTTAACAGCATCCTGTCAGCATTACCCAAATGATTGGGATAAAGGTGGCCCATTAAATTGTTTGCCATGAGAGATGTTCCATATAAATCTACTCAGTTTACTTCCTTTGAGTTAATATTTGTACATGAAGTGAGATGTCTTTGAAGTTAGTTAAATATAAATTGACAACCGAAGTCGGAGATCTCATAGTTGGATTGTGTACGTGAGGTGAGGTAGAGATTAGATGGAGTAGGCGAGTTAGCTAAACAGCACCTGAAAAGTGCACACCATGGAATGAATCAGGTGGCAGATAAAATCTCTGAAACATTTCTATGATTTCCCGTGGGTGTGACGCATTAGTATTGCCACCAGTGGTAGGAAATCTCTTCAAAGCCAGGTTAAGTGGCCTCTATCAAATTAAAACAAAATGTTTAGTCAGTTAAACTATCTGCTAAAGATACCAGAGATGACAAAAACGTTATCAAGTATGTCACGTGAATGAATAATGCTCCAGCCACATATAAGACTCAGAAACCGAGTTGTGGCCAGATCAACAAATTGTGCAGTATCTGTATGATGTCGTGATCTTTAGCAAGTGATTGAAAGCTCACATGTTACAGTTGGCAGAACATGTTGAACGATTGCAAGCAGCAAACTTGCTAAAAATAAACTTGAAGAAATCAAAATTCGCGAAGGCAGAGGTGACGTTCTTAGGACATTACATTGGACATGGAAGGTTGGTCCCATTGAACACAAAGACGAAAGACTTTGAGGAATTTCCACGACCATCTTCGAAGAAAGAATTGCTTCGATTTTTGGAACTGAGTGGATTCTATCTGAAGTTTGTTGCAAATTTCATCATCGAATTGGCACCGCTGCTGGATTTACGAAAGAAGATCACAGAATTGTCGTAGACAGAATAATGCCACGAGGCATTTTAAAGCAGGATTAATTACTGCATCAGGTTTAGATAAACCAAACATTTTGAAACCCTTTGAAAATTGTGTTAATTGCTAGGGATATACGGGTTGGAGATGTATTGATACGGAAAGGTGATGATGGAATTGAATGGCCAATTGGCTACTTGTCGAAAAAAATCAATATCCACCAGAAAAAAAAGTACAAAATCTCCATTATTGAAAAAGAATGATTAAGTTTCGGACTGGTCTGACAGTATTTTAATATTTATATGAAAAACAAATTGTCGGAGATGGTTTTGGACAATGACAAACCTCTCGTATTTTTTGGAATATTTAAAGACCAGAGTATGAGGCCATTTCATTGGAATTTTATGTTACCGACTTTAAACTTACAAAATGTCCATGCTTTGGGTCCTAAAATGTGATAGCAGATGTGTTATCGCGGATTTAAAGGAAAAGGTTTCGATAAGATTTGACTTATTCCAGTGTTATATAGGTGTGCAGAATTAATATGAATGTTATAACTGAGATTAATGTTTTTGTATTTCATAATAATGGGATAAAGAATTAGAGGAAAAGGAATGATGCAATCTTTTCATTCTGATGGTTACTTTTCTTTTCTGAAGTGGGGATGTGTCATGAAGCATAAAGCATGTCTGGTCACTTTAAGACAGAACGGGTTTTGCTGAATAGAAAGTACAGCCACAGATGCCAGTTAAAGGTCAGGCTTTTCCACATGTCACCATTAGCTGGGAAATGGATACCTGGGTTTTCGTTGCTGTTTTGACAGCAATTCAAATGCAACCAAAGTGTTTAAATAACGCTCAGGATACCAGAAGCCAACAGAATTTGAATATTATTGGTAGGACACCTGGAAAGCAATCAATTTATGAGAAATATTGTACCATGGGGAGTACATAAATCCAGCATTTTGAACACTGAAAGGAGAGCCACTGCAATCCAACAATAGAGTAACTGCTGTGGAGCAGGAGTGCTAACTGGCCATCTCAAAAACTCTCTATCAAAAATACATGCTCATGTCAAACCTACTTGCAGTAAAAAAAACATGACCCAGGGAGATCAGCAGCTGGAAGAGTGAACACAGCGTGGAAGATGGAGACTGTGTTGTCATGAGATTGTAATTTTTAAGTTGTGGGTTGTTGGAACAGCATATTTTTACAGAGTTGGAGTCAGATTATAAGTAGTTAAGAAAAGAGGAGCTTGCAGTTGTGAATAGTTGTTGTTTCGTTTTCACTATTAAAGTTAAGAATCGAACTTGTTAATTTTTGTTTAAATAGTGGAATGTAGGAGATCTGTGTCACTCATATTTTAACAGATTATGAGGTGAAGCGAGCTTTTCTGGGTGTTTGGTTTTAATTAACAGTGGGATCGACTCCACCTTGTAAATGTCCATCCACGCTAACCCCATTTCCTTGCAGTTGGCCCATATCCTTCTAGTCCTTTCCTATCCACATATTAATCCAAATGCTTTTGAAATGTTGTTAATGTTCCCCCTTCAACCACATCTACTGGCAGCTCAACTGTGTACTCGCTCTCTGTGTGAAGAAGTGGCCCCTCAGGTTCCCTTTTATTCCTTCCTCTATAACCTTAAACTGATCCCCTCTAATCCTCGATTCTCTAAATCTTGGAAAAAAACTCAGAGCATTAACACTATCCATACCTCTCGTGATCTTATACAGCTCTATAATGTACCCCCTTGGTCTCCTACACTTTGTACATTTCTTCTTCACTCTTTCTAATTTCATAACATCCACTTTAAAACAACGTCATAAAAACTGAACACAACACTCTACGTGCGGCCTTACCGAAGTCCTGTGTAACTGCAACATTAATTCCCAACTTCTATACTCAATGTCCTGCCTGATGAAGGTCACTGTGCCAAAAGCCTTCTTCACTGCCCTGCCTACCTGTGACTCCACTCTCCGAGAACCGTGTACCTGAATGCCAAGGTCTATCTGCCCACTGCACCCCTTAAGGCCCGCCCATTCACCGTGAAACTCCTAGCTAGATTTGAGTTTCTAAAATGCAAGACCTCACACATTTATATCAAATTTCATTTGCCATTTCTCTGCCCACTTCCCCACCTGATTAAGGTCCTGCTGCAATTTCTGATAAACGTCCTCACTGATCACGCTACCACTTAGTTTAGTGTCATCTGCAAACTTACTAATCATGCCTTGTACATTTCTCAAAAAAATCATAGATAAAAAAAAGCTATGGACCCAGACTCCAGTCTGACAAGCATCCTTCCACGAAACTCTCTGCTTCCCACCATCAAGCCAACTGTGTATCCAACTGACCAGTTTCCCATGCATACCACATGATGGAACCTTCCAGAGCAGCCTGCCTGTGGAACCTTATCAAAGGCCTAACTGAAATCCATGGAGACTACGTCTATCACTCTGTCCTCATCAACCTTCTTGGTCACTTCATCAAAGAACTCTAAAAACTTTCTGAAGCATGATCTCCCACTCACAAGTATATGCTGACTGCTCCAAATCAAACTCTGTGTAAGTAATGGGTGCAGTCAATGGTATGCTGTCCTTCATTGTAAGATGATTCGAGTACATAAGTAAAGCCATCTTCCAGCTGTTGTAGAGCCTTGCTGAGAGAACATTAGGGGCACTCTGTACAGATTTGATCTCCTTTGTAAGGAATACTCTCCTTACCACAGACACAGGTGATGGTAACATTACGATAGAGTGAATAAGCTGAGTGTTTAATCTGTGGAGCTGTGAGAGATGTAGAAATGTTGATGCTGAAACATGAGGAGTGGCAGCGATCACTTATTTCCAAAACAGACATTAACAGGGTGAGAAATTCTATACTTTACCCAGGATTGATTGGTTTGATTTATTGTCACGTGTACCTCAGTACAGGGAAATACTTTATTTATGAGCAGTGGAGGCAGGTCATAGTAAGCATGGCCAGACAGATTATCGGGTGAAAATCGGCTTGGACAGAGTAAGGCATACAGATTACACTGAAAAGGACGTGCACTAGACAAGATCAACGTGAACAAGATGGGCATTATTTGATCTAAGAGAGTCCATTCATCAGACTAACGTGGCTTTCCTAATAGTTTATATGTCTTAATTAACTCTCCGCATGTTATTGTGCAGTCATCGTGTGAACCCGCACTGAACGTCATGTTGCTCACAATCCCCAACAGCAGCCACAATACTTTCCATCTGAAACAGGTAGCCATTGTCACCAGCTTCCGCCCTACATAGAGAACATCACGTTGTCTTTTCAGGGATGAAAGATGCCTTCTTGAGACTGCACACAAGACATATGGATTCCCTCCTCACCGCGAGAAAACCACGTGACAGTCCCATGTGCATATCATCAGCAACGGAGCCACGAGGAACAACGTGGAGCAGTCTGTCTGTGCAGCCTCTGCTCCACTTGTTCATCATGTTGGAGCATCAATTAGGAGACACTTAAGACTGCCGATGCTGGAGATCAGAGTAGAGAGTCGATTACTGGAAAAGTACAACAGATTAGGTAGCATCCATGAAGCAGGAGAATCGACATTTTGGGCATAAGACATTCATCAGGAATCAGTACAAATTACCTCATTCTGCTCCCGTGTAAGTGCATTGAGGTGGGAATGGCCTCCTTCTGTTCCTGTATAAGTGGCTCAAGGGACTGACTGGCTTCTTCCTCGTCCGATTGGACAGGGCCAAGGGCCTGACTGGGTTACCCCTGATTCCTGTTTGACAGAACGATGGTCTGATAGTGTGACAATGCTACAGATTTAAGAGGTTATTTTGTCCTGGTTTATTTTAAGAGCGAGTTTGAACAGTTGTTACCAGACTGGCTAGTTAAGACCACTGGAATAAACAGCGAGGGAGGCCTTATGTTTATTTTAACGCAGACTGAATGGGTTTGGCCAGCTCTCACAGATTAGGATCTCTGGGTTTTGGTTTCTCAGAAACTTTCGGGGTCGCAACAGGGTTGGATGCGTCAGTGAATGCCTCCTGGCTGCTACTCTCTCTGAGTTTTCTCTTGATGCAGTTTTTAATTCCTGGACTGGAGAAATATTTGTGACATTCTGTGTCTGAATTTTTCTTTTTGCCAAGGGATGTGTTTATGGGAGTTTCCTATGTTGGAATAGTTCATTAGTAATAGCTCCTAAATCTATTATTCTGTTAAGCTGTCCAATAAAATTATGTTATTCTAAATTACCCTTTCTTTGGTTTTGTTTCATCTTTCATGTTGAAATAAATGGTGTTTTGCTTACCACCGAGTCGTTTGACCAGTCACATTGCATCTGGAACAGACACTTTACATTTCCTTTAAAATAAGAAAACATTAGAATCTAGGCTACCATCTTCAATATTTTCGAGGGGCTCTGGTGTGGCCCATCACATTAGACTCCTTCTCTTCCTGAATAATATGCTGGAGGCACTGAATGGGCTGCCCCTGTTCTTCTCCAATAGTGTCAATGGGCTGAATAGCTTCCTCATATTCCTATGAAATCAGCGTTAGGTGCTGAATTAACTCTTATTTTACTGTGGCAATGTGCAGTGTCAGGCAGTGCTGTTACGTGAATGTTACGGACCCTTTAACAGCACAAGTCCCAGTGGAGTCTTGGTCTTGCTATACATGGACACAGGCCAGTTCAGGAGCTGAGGGGGGACAAAATGTTCTTAACATTGTGGAATCTTTAGTGACCATATCCACTTCTGATCTTATGATGGGGAGGGTGGGTCGGGGAGACATTGATGAAGCAGCTGAAGGTGTTTGTGAAGAGGAAGCTACCCTAAGGAATTCCCACAGAGGAGACCCAGGATTGAGATGATGAACATCTTCCTTTGTTCCTTGTTTGACTCCAAACACTGGAGAGCTAACCCTGATTCCCATTAAGTCCAGTTTTGTTAACCTCCTTGATGTCAACAGAAGGCAACCACTGCTTTGATATCAGGGCCATGCATTTTACTTGTGTCAATCTCTTTTGTTCATATAAATAGGCCATTAGTTATCGGAGCAGCAAGTGTTTTCTTCAAACGGGTGGTATTGAATGTCAGGATTTCTCTTCTCAAGGTGAAGGAAAGTATTGCAGATGAGCTAGTAGGATATTGACCTGTCAGAGAGTTGAGGGCTATGAAGAATTGGGTATGAAAAACGATTTGAGACCAAGAGCAGATCAGTTATGATCTTAGTGAAGATCAAGGCAGGCCTAGGCAGTGAACGATCTGCCCCTGTTTCTGATATTCTCACATTCTGTTATTGGAAAGTTAGTGGGTGTTATTTTCATGAATGTTCTGTTATTGAATGTCGCAGCCAGGGAGACCAGAGGATTTTGTGAGCCATCTCTGGGTGAGGTATATGGGCTGTATTCACAGTGAGTTTGGGTCTATAACATGACGAACAAATGGAGCACAAGTTGCAGAGAGGGGACCCTCTGGAAAGAGAGATGAGCGGTCTCTTTCATACCCAGCATGGGTTTTCCAATTACATTTCCCAAATCACCTCAAAGCGTGTGTGACAGTCTTGAAGGGTCGAATGGTCTCCTCTGTTTATGTGCATCAGGTTATAAGAGTAAGTAGCCTCCCACTGCTCCTGTCTAGCAGGTTTGAGGGGCTGAATGGAACACAGAAACTTGGAACTGAGGAACAGGAGTGGGTCATGAGATTCTTTGAGCCTTCTCCACCAAGCACTAAGATTGTGGCTGGTCAGGTTGTGGTCTCAGCCTCACTTTCCTGTCTGTGTCCCATTATGCGTGACTCATTTCTCTGTCAAATATGTAACTAATGCAACTTTCAATCAATGTGAACATAGAGGCACGATAAACTTCCAGTGAAGAGAATTGCGACTTGAAAGGTTCTTTCAGAAATTTTTGTCATCCCTCTTGTAGAAACAGAGAGTCATGCAGAACAGAAACAGACCCATTAGTCCAATCTGTTCACTCCGATCAGATATCAAATCTAATCCAGTCCCATTTGCCAGCATTTGTCCAATATCCCTCCTCTCAGATACTTTTAAATGTGCAACTGTAACCGCCTTCACCACTTCCTCTGACAGCAGTTTCTGTACACACACCACTCTCTGTGTGAAACATTTACCTTCAGGTCCCTTATAAATCATTCACCCTCTCGCCTCCAACCTATGCCCTCTTGTTCCATACCCCCCTATCCTGGGGAGCAGAACATGGCTGTTCAGAATATCCACGCCTCTGGTGGTTTTATAAAGCTCTATAATGTTACCCCGCAATCTCTGACTCTCCAGGGAGAAACAACTCAACCTAATCAACTTCTCCCTCAAGCTCAAACCTCCAGTCCTGGGACATCTGTGTAAATCTTTTCTGCAGACAATCGATTTGTATGCAGTATTCTTAAAGTGGCCTCACCAACACCCTGTACGGATGCAACATGCCACCACAACTCCTATACTCAATGCTCTGACTGATTAAGGCAAATGTGCCAAATGTGCTCAGCACCAATCTGTCTATCTGCGACCCCACTTTCAAGGAACAATGTACCTGCAGCCCTATGTCCCTTTGTGTCACAACACGCCCAAGACCTGACCATTAAGTGTATTATTTCTGCCCTGATTTACCTTCCCAAAATGCAAAACCTAGGTATTTATCTAAATTAAACTTCATCTGTCACTCCTTGCCCCTTTATCCCATCTATTTGTTGTCTTGTTGTACTCTGAGCAGAGGGATACACCACCTTTCTGATGTAATCTGTAAACTTACTAACTATGGCTCCGATATTCACATCTAAATCCTTTACGTAAATGATGAAATGCAATGAGCTCATTACTAATTCTTACAGCACACTGTTGCTCACAAGCCTCCAGTCTGAAAAATATCCCTCTTCCCTCACGCCAATTGTGACTAGCTTCCCCTGTATCCCATGTTAATGAAACTTACTAATCTGTCTACCAATCAGAATGAAATACTAACTATGAAGAGAGGCTGAGTAGGTTAGGTTTATTTTCCCTAGAAAAAAAGGAGATTGAGGAGGGAACCTGATTGAGTTTACGAAATCATGAAGGGTGTCGACAGGGTGGATAGAAACATGTTTTTTTTTCCCCGGGTTAAGGATTCAATAACGGAATTTCGTGCTTTAAAAGTGAGAGGTTGAAAGTTTAAGGGGGATACACGCGGGACTTCACATAGAGGGTGGTGAGCGTTTGGAACGCGTTGCTAGCAGAGATGGTAGAGGCAGGAACGTTAGATTCATTTAAAATGCCTCTGGACAGTTGCATGAGTAGGTGGGGAGCAGAGGGATACAGATGCTTAGGAATTGACCGACAGATTTAGACAGTACATTTGGATCGGCTCAGGCCTGGAGGGCGAAGGGCCTGTTCATGGGCTGTAAATTTTCTTTGCTCTTTTTTCTTTAAATGAACACCTTGCTGAAGTCCATATAGACAATGTCGACCAAACTGCCTTCATCAATCTTCTTTGTCACCTCTTCAAAAAACTCAAACAAATTCGTGAGACATGATTTCCCATGCAGAAAGCCACGTTGTCTACCCCGATCAGCCCTTGCCTTCCCAAATGTATGTAAATGCTATCCCTCAGAATCCCCTCCAATAACTTACCCACCACTGAGATCAGGCTCACCGGTCTACAGTTCACCGGCCTTTTGGGTCACTGTTTACTTTTCTAGTCTCACTCCTCCACTGCCCACAACAAATGTCAAATGTACCCAGGTTTGTAATATGGGCGATGATATCGGTCTCAGACTGGGTCAGGGTCAGTTTTAAGTACAAGCCAGGCTAGTTTCTTTAATTGCTAAAACAACACGTTTATGATCCAGAGCAATGTTACTCAAACTATGATGGAAAGATGAATGGCAAACTGTTTGGGTATTGCAAATATACAATCAATATTTCCCTTCCGGACACCCACACCTGCCATCCATGCACGCACATGTACACACACACACACACACACACACACACACACACACACACACAACACACACACACACACACACACACACACACACACACACACACACACACACACACACACACACACACACACACACACACACACACACACACACACACACACACACACACACACACACACACACACACACACACACACTCTCTCTCTCTCTCTATGCAATTTTAATTTGAAAGAACTTTGTCCAGATCTTATTGGAACTCATGGCAAAAGGAAAAATTGGGAGATTGTCCAAAACATTATTCTGCTTCTGAAGATATTGTACTCACACAGCTGCTAGCAATGGGATTCCATCCTGGGAGAGTTGGATTTGGCTGAATTCCCTTTGCATTAGGCAGTGAGGAGATTCTAATGAATTCTGGTCAAGGATCACCCGAAGGGTAGCACGGTGGTTAGCACTGCTGCCTCACAGCACCAGGGACTTGGCTTCGATTCCAGCCTTAGGTGACTGTCTGTATGGAGTTTGCACATTCTCCACTTTTCTGTGTGAGCTTCTAATGGGTGATCCAGTTTCCTACCACTGCTCAAACTGTGTAAGTTATGTGGATTGGTCATGCTAAATTGTCCGTAGTGTTCAGGGATTTCTAAGTAAGGTGCATTAGTCAGGGTTAAACATAGGTGAATGGGTTGGGAGGTTGGTATGGACTTGTTGGGCCGAAGGGATTCTATAAAAATAAGAATGGTAACGACGACTGTAGAGTTTTTTTTTTAGCTCGCACACATTGCTGTGATGAAGAACAATGAAGGAGAGAGAGTGTAAGAGGCCATTCCTTCTCGGCAGATGACATTTTCTCCCTCTCTGAGCTGAATCACACAGTAATATGATCCTCTCCCAAACTGGACCATGTGAAAACTCCTTGTACATTGTCCAAACTGTGTCTCCATCACATTCCCTGTTCCATGTCCGTGCACCATTATTGTTGTCATATACAGAACCATACCCTTAGCAGAAAATGGTCTTGGTCAATTTGAATTATGTTTCCATGGCCCAGCATCATTAAAAAATAAAATATTTTCGTAACAAATACAGAAATTGCTTGAAAATCTCGGCAGGTCTGTCAGCATCCAGATGCCTTTTACATGCTGTAGTTGTACCAGCCTCCACCACTTCCTCTGGCAGCTCATTCCATAAGCACACCATCCTCTGTGCGAAAAAAGTGCCCTTTCAGCCTCATCAAAACCTTTCCCCTCTCACTTTCAAACAATACCCTCAAGTTTTGGAAGCCCCTAATCTGGGGATAAACCCTGACTACTCACCCTATCCATGACCAATCTGATTTTATAAACCTTTGCTGCTGCCAAATGTCACTTCAATCAACTCGAATGGCTGTACTTTCAGTCATCCAGGCCTAAATTCTGAAATGGAATACGAACACCTCCTCCTTCTCCATCAAGTCACAATTCTGAATCCACTTTAATCAGTCTGTTCAGATGTATCCTGAGACACTTCTGTGGGAATTACACCGAAACCTTTGTGCCCGGAGGTAGGGACACTAGCATCACTCAGCAATACCCATAAAGCTGTCACACTATTTTCCCGTGTGTTTCTTCATCACGCTGTTCTGACATGCTGTGACATACCTCTGCAACAGGCAGGACTTGAAAGCAGGCCTTCTAGTTCAGAGTTAGGAACACTACCACACAGGTTCAAGAATGGGAATCAAATCCAGAGCTCTGGCTCAGAGACAGGGACACTATCCACTACACTACCATACCTAGAATTTGGGTCATATTTAATGCCCGCCTTCAGCTCGGTGTGGATTTATTATAATCAGGTTACCATTACTGAACTACACAAAACATTTTCTATTGTTAAACAAATGCAAGATATTTGTCTCAACTGTAGGATATTGAGTGTACTTGCTATGCTATTGAAATTAACTATGAACATCTTTAATTGCTATTATCTGTAGTCTGCAATGTTAGGGAAACAAATCCTGCAGACACACTCTGCCCAATGAAGGGTCTCAAATGGATATTTATTACTGAACACCAGAGACGAAGGAAGAGCTTAATTTCTGGTCCCAAAACACATATCACACTTACCCACCTCTAACGTGTGTCTGCCCTCTTCCGAAAACCATGAAATGATACCAGCCTGGCGATTACTGTCCAGCATCTCCTCCCCACTGACTGTGTATGCAATTTGTCCCTCCTCCCCCTAACTACACAAGACAAACCAAGATCAGGGCCTTTGTGAAAATAAAGGTCGGAGTGTGCAGGCATCCCGGAGAGGGATGGGTTTCTTAAAATTGAAGGGGGATGGTGAGGTGACAGTAATATTACACACTGGGATGAGGGGTGGCAGATGGATTAATGCGAGGTATTGGATTTGGTAAATCAAACAAGAGTAGGTTCTGTACAATTAAGAGGAGGGTCTTTGGCAGTGTTGTAGAACAGAGACCTAGACCGTCAGGTATAATTATTTCAAATTTGCATCTCATACAGTGTGGTTATGAAGGTATTTAGCACACATGTCTTCATAGGTCAGACCTTTGAGTATCGGAATTGGGACGTCATGTTGAAGTTGTACAGGATATTGGTGAGACCTCGTCTGGAATACTGTGAATACTGGTGAGACCTCGTCTGGTCACCCTGCCCGCTCATTCCATGGGCACACCACCGTCTGGGTGAAAAAGCTGTCCCTTAGGTCACTTTTAAATGTTCCCCTCTCAGCTTAAGCTTATGTCCTCTAGTTTTGGTCTCCCGCACCCTGAGAAAATAGCTTGACTATTCACTTTAACATTATTTACCTTGATATTATTAAGCTGGAGAGGGTTCAAAAGAGATTAACCTGGATGTTGTTGGGAGTGGAGGGAGTGAGCTATAAGGAGAGGCTGCGTAGGCTGAGATTTTTTTCACTGGAGAGTATGAGATTAAGGGGTAACTTTACAGTGGTTTATAAAACATGAGGGGTACAGGGAAGCTGAAGGGCTGATGTATTTTCCCTCGAGTTGGGGATTCAAAACTGAGGGCTATTTTAAGGTGCGAGGATGAAGATTTACAGAAGTCATGAGAAGTAAATATTTTAGACAGAAGCTGGCTTGTGTGTGGAATGAACTTCCAGAGAAAGTGGTGAAAGCAGGGACAGTTACATTGTTTAAAGGACATGGATAAATCATCAGTTTAGATGTGCTATGAGCAGCTGCCCTCTCCCTCCCCCCCTCTCTGAATGTATCACTGTTGGTTTTCACCCTCCGCCAATACCTGTGCAGTTGCGTGAGCAGACCAGCAGAGTGTGGCGTTGCATCACTTTAAACACCACAGAGACTGTCAGACCTGTCCCACACAGAGACACACAGACACACACACAAGAATTGTTAGCGCAGTGCGTGAAGCTCATCTGGTATATAAAACTTATATAAAACATAAAGAAATGCTCAATTCGCCTCATAAACTGTTAAATATGAGTGACAGATATGTTTAAATAAAACATCAATTTATTTTTTCACTCTGAGAGTGAACATTTTACATCAACTGTTCACAACTCTGGGACCCCCTTTCTCTTAACTGCTTATTACCCGACTCCAGCTCGACAGCAATATACTGTTTCTGTGTCTGCCATCCTCTCATATCAGAGGTACTTGTCAGCTCTCAGTTCAGAACAGCATTTACCCTCGCTTAAAAATACAGTACACACTTTCAACTTCATCACATTATACCCTGATGAATATAGTTAAGTGGAGTCTATCCGGATTTCTCTGCTCTGTATTTTGTGAATATTTCATCCACTCTGTCTCGTTATGTGTCAGGATTTTTGTTGTTCCATTGACAGCATGTCATTCGATTCCGTCCATTGGAATATATCAGTATTTCACTTGCTCACACTCGAGTGTATGGGGCAGGACTTCAGTTGTTTCATGGGGACTGTGACGCTATAACAATCTCAATATTTGTAAATGGCACCGAACCTCTAAGAACTCTGAAGTCTATGGAGGACAGTGTGGAACTCTAACAGGACAATCAAACGTTGGTGTAGTGTTCAGGTGTATGGCAGATGGGGATCAGTGCAAAGCAGTGTGAGGTGATGCACTTTGGTAGGAAAGACAATGAAAGACAGTTTAAAACAGGCTGTGCCATTATAAAGAGACTGCAGGAACAGAGAGCTCTGCGTGTCTATGAGCACAGATTATTGAAGATGTCAGGACAAGTGAGGAGAGCAGTAACTATCACTGATTAGTTTCAGTATCTGAGCTGTTTACAGGAAGAGGTGTAAGTGAGAGCCTCTGTGCTCCCTTCCTGGGAGGTGGTGGTGACGATGTGTTGTGAACCCTCCCTCCTGCCCACCGAGACCTTGGGGATTCCATTTGTACCAGCTCAACACAAAAGGGAGATGGCATCAGGGCCACGGCTTCTAAGTTGTGCCGGGGGGAAACAGAACTGCCAGTGAGTTTAAAGTGAGAATTACCCTTCACTGAACATTGCTCCTTACTCGGTCGGTGGGACGTGGATGTTTCAGAATCTCCACACGAGGCATCCCTGTCCTCTCCGGCTAGTACCACATGGCGGGAGGCGGGGGGTGAGGGAACAGGTATCGGGCACTCCACCACCCATCACTCTGTCCTATTCCAGGCTGTTTCTCCTGGAATGGGAGAAAGGGAGGGAGTGAGGATGGGAGTGTGTGGCCCTGCTGTTAGTGTTAGTGTAGGTGAGGGGTCCGGAGGGAATCAGTTCACAGTGTTGTATCCATGCAGTGTTATTAGTGGAGGGGGGTAAATGGAGGGAGGGAGAGAGAAATAGAGAGAGACAGATAGAGATAGAGAAAGACAGAGACAGAGAGAGAGGGAGAGGAAAGGTGCTGCATGCAGCATTGAGAGTGGTGAAGCATGAGCCTTGTTCAGGTGTCGGTGCTATAACAGATACACAGTGAATGTGAGGGAGCAGAGAGAATACGGTGAGCCTTACTTTGACAGAGTGGGTAAGGTTATTGATGCTTGTCCTGTATTGCTGGACAGTTCTTCAGACCGCAGATACTACACTGAGCTGGGTGGTGAGCTCAGACCATACTAGGGTGGTCTGATGGTGTGGCCCCCTCTATGAAGAGAATGGCCTCCCTCTGTACTAGCTCAAACACCAGGCCCTCCGTGCCCTTGTCGACAAACTGTGTTGTAATTGCCTCTTATCTGCCATGCTCGGGGTAAAATGTGCAGGGCAGCTTCTAACCGAGAAAGCTCAACCGTGTGCCCATTGTCCTTTTAAAGATGGAATCAGTGTCAGGATCATACAATATCCAGGGGTACCCGGGCGATGGTGAGTAACTCCAGCCATGACGGGTGGGAGAATCGGGCTGGTATTGAATGAGGGACACCATGGGGTGGGGTGAGTAGTTAATGAAGTGAGTCCAATAAAATAGCACCAGGAAACTAGCTCAGCCTCGCGAGGACGATCCCTCTGTCACTCAATGAAAATGTCACTGAGACAAACTATTGTTAGAATCTGCTCAATGAGTCAAAGATTCTGTTGAAACCACTTCCAGTTACAAACCTGTAGAACAAATGCTCATCTAAAGCTCTCTACCATCTCACCTTACACCAATATCCCTTTTTCCTATCTTTCCTGGGAAGATTGGCTCATGCTACAGGATGCTATCGAAGTGTCTACATTTCAACATTCTGCAACCTGGGGACACATTCTTCCATAACACTGTCTCTGAATCTCCACCATCTCTGTCTATTTCCCAAACACCTCCCATGTAGTGATATGTAAACTGATTCCCCCGCCATCTCTCTCTGGCAGTGATGTTCACACATATAGCACCCACTTATCATGGCACAATGGAGATTATGGAGCTGTAAATTGATGGGAGCTGCACATCCTGTCACTTCCAGCATGGTCTGCAAGTTTCCCCACACTAACACAGTGTTACTAAGGAATGCAGTGGGGTGGTGTACACAGTCCTACATGCTGGGAGGGTAACTGCTCCAGGTTTACAGATCAATGCACTGTGGTGGCGTACACAGACCTACATGCTGGGAGGGTAAGTGCTCCTGATTTACAGATCAATGCACTTGGGTGGGGTACACATCCCTATATGCTGGGAGGGTAAGTGCTCCTGATTTACAGATCAATGCATTGGGGTGGGCTACACAGTCCTACATTGTGGGAGGGTAACTGCTCCTGGTTTACAGATCAATGCACTGTGGTGGTGTACACAGTCCTATATGCTGGGAGAGTAACTGCTCCAGGTTGCAAATTGGTGATGACAGGTGATCACTGCACAGCTCCCGGTAATGGACAGATATCTAATCCAGGTTTATTGATCAATGCATGGGTGTGGTCTCCACTGTTTCCCACACTGAACAGGCGGGACAAACACAGCAAGCCCGGCAGCATCAGTGGGTGTGGAACTTGACATTTCCGGTGTAAATCTTCTTCAGGACTCCTGCAGAAGGGTTACTCCCGAAACGTCGACTTCTCCACCTCCTAATGCTGCCTGGTTTGCTGTGTTATTCCAGCTTCCTGCCTGTCTACTTTGGATTCCAGCATCAACAGTTTAATTTTGTCTCTATCCCAGATTCCCATATTCGACAGATGGTTTAAAGATAAGTGCTCTGACATGATCTGTGTAGCGTTCCACTCTGGACAGCTTGCTGGATTGTACTGAGCAGTGCACTAGCCTGGTATACGCAGTGTTCCACGGTGAACAGATATCTCCTCTGGGCTAGTTCTGTGAGGTGGATTGAGAATGTGGTAAATCTAACCATTTCAGCTGATCTGGCAATGCCTTTAGTTCCCATTCCTGTGATTGGACCCTCCGTCTCTCAACCCATTAATGTTACAGTGTGCCCAGGTACAGTACATCATGTTGGTGAATACCCACTGTCCTGGCAGCAGCCACAGCCTCTTCACTCAGAAGCAGGCAGCCATTCCCATTGTCCTCGGGTCTCCACGGAGAAAGGAATGATGGCCTTTCAGATAAAGGCTGTCCCATTGGTACAGGGCTCAAAACATCCTCCCCCTCACCAAGTTCCACCACCAACCAACCACATCAAAATATCCGGTGTGTACGGAGAGTAATGAGGCCACTGGGAACATCAGGGAGCAGACTATCAGAGAAATGGGGCCACACTTCCCATGTCTGGACAGGTCAGAGTGAACCCTTCAGTACACATGGTATCACTAACTCCTGTACTCCCTCTCTATCTATGTAATACACAGCCTGTTATTCTTCCTGGAAAAAAAAAAATCACAGGTTCACAGTTACCCACATTATATTCGAACTACCAAGTTGTTCTCCGTTGCTTTTCCATTGACAGATTCTCAACCTCCCCTTGATAACTTCAGTTCTGGAAAACATTTACATAGTTTACAAATAGCACTGGTCACTGTGTCACTACAGTCGTTAATTTGTGTTAAACTGATAGAGACTGATTTTTCCCTAATTTAACACTGCTCCTGGCTCAGTAACCCATCGTCTCTGTATTCCTGTGTAGCAGTTTTGAACGGTTGCATCTTCCCTCCATTTCCCGTGTAACAGGTATGAGAGATGAAAAGATCTGCTCCAATTGCTGAGTAACAAGCTCCAATGGCCGAATGGCCTCACTCTGTTCCTGCTTAAAACTCTTGATGGGCTGATTAGCCTGCTTCAGTATCAGTGTAGTTGGGAATGGTGCAGAACATTTTTGAGCCATCAGTGAACAGCCCACTTCTGACTTGACGTTGGAGGGAAGGCCATTGATGCTGCGGCTGCTGCTAGCTCACAGTGCCTCATGGATGGCCAGTTTCCATGTGCTCAGTCCTTTAAAAGTTATGTCCTACATCACAGGAGTGAGTGCCACATAACACAGTGGGCAGGGTATTCAATATGAGGCTGAGACTTTCCCTCCACCAGTACTGTATGCTGGCTGCTCCGACAGACACAGTTAGGGGCAGATTGATGTGGGACAACGGGTTTGGTGAGAATGTTTCCGTCTTGTTGGTTCCCCATTACGTCCCCCAGTCTGGCTGCTGTGTTCGTGAGGCCTCTCCATACTCAGTCAGTGGGGGGCCTGTGGGGACACTCTTGGTGATGGACATTGAAGTCCCACACCCAGAGAACGGTCTGTGTCCTTCTCACCCTCAGTGCGTCCTCTGATTTGTTTCCAACATCGAGAGGAACCGAGTTATCACCGGGGGGACAGTTGAGGGGCAGGATTTATCCATCATCAGGCGGTTTCCTTGACCATCTGTGACTTGTTACCATGAGATTTCCCGGGTTCAGGAATCAATGTTGGGGAATTGAAGGGTAACGCCTACCCTGACTGTATCCCAGGGTGCCCCCACCACCGCTGGTGGTCTGTCCTGCTGGTAGGACAGGATATACCCAGGGATGGTGATGGGGCTTCATGAAACATGACCCATCAGGCCTGATCCAGTGAGTATGACGGTGTCAGACTGTTTCCTGACTAGGAGCGTGGTGCTGGAAAAGCACAGTAGGTCAGGCAGCATCCAAGGACCAGGGGAACCAAAGTTTCGAGCATAATCCTCTCATCAGGAATGAGCCTTGTGGGCCAGAGAGCTGAGAGATATTTGGGAGGGGGCTTGGTTGGGGCTGGGGAGAAGGGAGCCGGGAATGTGATCGGTAGATAGAGGTGGGGGAGGGGTGATGGGGGAAACGGTGATGGACAGGTCATGGAGTCCCCCAGAACATACTGTCCCCGACATTCAATAACTGACATTTCCCGGAACGTTCTGTCCCTGACATTGTTTGCGAACGGCCGGATGTCAGTGAATTGAACAAAACGATAAGATCCCAAGGGAAGAGATCCCGTTCCAGGGAGAAGAAGACACTGTTCCGAAGGCCCCTCAGACAGTTAAAGGGGTAAATACGTTTTCCCTGCGTTTACATTTCTTCACGACACAGGATCGACCACAATTTAGACCAAAATACAAAAATTCCCAAACTACGTTTGTCTTCAGGAAACTGGGAGAGAATCCTTTAAGACAGCAACGTTTCCACCCTCCGTATTAGGAACTGGGAAGGAGTGACTTGTGACTGCTCTCGAGTGATCGAGTGTGTGGGAATGTTCAGAAACCATCTGTCCTTATGGATGTGTCTCTGTGTGTTTGGGGAGGGAGGGTTTCTTGTGGTTTATGTCACATTTTTGTCAGTAATTCCGACCTTCCCATTTGTTATTCCAGCTCCAATTATTTTAATAAATCCCTGAATGCAGGGACACATTTGAAAATCTCACTGGGTCCCCAATCAAACGGGTCCCTTTGCCGCCAGGCTGGTGGATAATGTGTTTGTTTTCCTTCCTCACAGTTAACGTAGTGACCATCTACGTCCTGCTTTATAAAGATTGTGGATTGTCTCCATGTGTCAGACGTTACCTGGGGGCCATGGCAGCGGCGGATCTCCTGGTCATTATCCTGGACCTGATCCTGAGACACATTCCCATTGTTTATCAGGAACAGTTTTATTTCCTGGTGTACTACGTCCGCGTGTGTAATATCCACGCCGTCCTGGTTTATACAGCCACTGACTGCTCTGTCTGGTTCACTGTCACTTTCACATTTGATCGGTTTGTGGCCATTTGTTGCCAGAAGCTGAAAAGTAAATATTGCAGTGAGAAAACGGCGGCTGTGGTTCTGGGAGCAGTGACTGTGCTGAGCTGTTTAAAGAACATTTCCTGGTATTTTATGCTCACAGCTCGGTATTGGCTGGGGAACGCCCCCTGGTTTTGTGATGTAACAGGCGCTGTTCGAATCTCCAGTGTCTGGATCACAATCGAGTTCCTCCACCACATTCTAACCCCGTGTGTCCCATTTCTCCTGATTCTGCTGCTCAATGTTCTCACCGTCAGACACATTTTAGTGACCAGCAGAGCCCGCAGGAGACTCCGCGCTCACACCAATGGGGATGCTCAGTCTGACACAGAAATGATAAACCGAACAAAATCCATCATTTTACTGTTTGTGATCTCGGCCAATTTCATCATGTTATGGTCAACGTTAATGTTGTATTCTATATGGAATCGGATGGATTGGATTGGGCATGGGTCTCTGTCTCTCGATGACTTTGTGCAGGAATTGGGCTTCATGCTACAGCTCCTCAGTTGCTGCACAAACACCGCGATTTATGCCGTGACCCAGACTAAGTTCAGGCAGCAGCTGAAGAATGTGTTGGAATATCCCTTCACCCAAATCCATCCATCCATCAAATTCATTAATCAATCCATCCGGGATTTTTTCATTTCAATTCAGTGTTTCAGCGATGGAGCAGCCTTTCGCAATGGTAACAGACTGAGGGTAGCGCTGGTTTGTCCATCCTTATCAGACAGGCGGTTACAGAGACACATTTGAATGTTTCTCACAACTCAGGGACCAGTGAGAAAAGGCACCATCCCACTGACTGTATCCATCACTTCCATTTGTAAACAATAAAATGTTTAATAAATCGTGCCGAACAGCAGAGTGAACGATGTTGTTGTATGTCTTTGTGTTGGAGAAGCTGAGCTGGAGAGAGACAGACTCAGCCCCAAGGTATGGTCCTCAGGGAAGGGGAGGTGACCGCGCCCTGAGCTCAGGAGCTGGGTTAAACTGTCTCTGTCCTTACTTTCCCTTCTGGGTCTCCAACTCCAACTTGGCTATCAGCAGAATTCACCTTGCTCCCTTTGTCACTCTCCCTCCATATATGCCTCCGACTCTCACACTGCGCTGCTATTTCTCTCTCCTTTTCCCCTTAACACACTCAACTCCACTGTTCTTGCCTTCCCTAATCTCATTTACTCTCTCTCCATCTTGCGATCGCAACCTCCCAATGATAATGTCTTCCTTGAATCCTTCGGTGCTGGGGGAACAGAAGAGGGTTGTCGATCTTCAGGCCGATGTTAGGAAACAGAGAAAGGGACGACATGTCAGGCAACAGTATGGAGTTTGCGCCAAACGCCATTGCTCGGGGATATATGGGTGTGAGAACACCAGCCGTTACTAGGGGGTAACAGGTGGAGTGGAACCGTCAGCTGTGGCTGAGACTGGTACAACAGGATATCACAGACAGAACACATTGTGTGGGACATACTGTCTGTTACTCAGGGAATAGAATGCGGATGGGGTTAAAGGCCATTTACAGGGGATCAACTGAGTCGGTGTTCACAGTCAGGAGCTCAGTTAAAGGTGTGTGAGGAGTGTGATGGTGGGCGACTGCGTGGGCATGTGAGTGTGATGCAGGGGGATTGTGTGAGGGAGTGAGCCTGATGGTGGGGGACTGTGTGGGGGAGTGAGTGTGATGGTGGGGAAGTGCGCAGGGTAGTGAGCTTGATGGTAAGTTAGTGTACGGGGAGAGAGTGCGATGATGGGGGAGAGTGTGGGAGGTGAGATTGACGAAAGGGGCGTGTGCAGGGGAGTGAACGGGACAATGGGAGTGTGTGGGAGAGTGAGCGTGATGGTGGGGGAGTGTGTGAGGGAGTGAGACTGATAGTAGGTAGGTGTATGGGGAGAGAGAGTGACGGTGGGGACGCGTGCAGGGGAGTGAACAGGACAATGGGCGTGTGCGGGAGAGTGAACGTGATGGTTGGGGAGTGCACGGGTTCTGAGAATCAGGGTGGGGCTGTGTGTGGGGGAGTGAACGATACAGTGGGGGGAGTGTGTGTTTGAGTGAGTCTGATGGTGAGGCTTTGTGCAGGGTGAGTGAGCATGACAGTGGGTCATTGTGTGGTGGAGAGAGTGTGATGGTGTTCGATTGTGCTAGAGAGTGAACATGGCGGTAGGGGAGTGTGTGGAGTAGTGGTGGAGTGTGTGGGGGTGAGTATGACGGTGAGGGTGGTGTGGAGCAGTGTGTGCGAGGGTGTTGGAGTGTCTGGTGGTGAACGTGACAGTGAGGGTGGTGTGGGGCAGTTTGTGCTGTGGTGGTGGAGTGTGTGTGGGGTGAGCGTGAGAGTGAGGGTGGTGTGGGGCCGAGTGTGTGATGGTGTTGCACTGTGTGGGGGTAAGCGTGACGGTGTAGGTCAGTGTGTGTGAGGGTGGTGGAGTGTGTTCGGGTGCGAATGACGATGAGGGTAGTGTGGGGCCGAGGGTGTGAGGGTGGTGGAGTGTGGGGGTGGGAGCGTAACGGTGGGGATGGAATGGGGCAGTGAGTGAGATGGTGGTGGAGTGTGTGGATGTGAACATGACGGTGGGGGTGGTGTTGAGCAGTGTGTGTGAGGGTGGTGGAGTGTGTGAGGGTGTGCATAAGAGTGAGGGAGGTGTGGGGCCGAGTGTGTAATGGTGTTGGACTGTGTGGGGGTGAGCGTGACGGTGTGGGTCACTGTGTGCTAGGGTGGTGGAGTGTGTGGGGGTGAGCGTAACAGTGAGGGAGGTGTGGGGCCGAGTGTGTAATGGTGTTGGACTGTGTGGGGGTGAGCGTGACGGTGTGGGTCAGTGTACGTGAGTGTGGTGGAGTGTGTTCGGGTGCACGTGACGATGGGGATAGTGTGGGGCAGTGTGTGAGAGGGTGGTGGAGTGTGGGGGTGTGAGCGTAACGGTGGATGAGGTGTGGGGCAGTGTGTGGAGGGTGGTGGAGTGTGTGAGGGTGAGCGTAACGGCGGGGGTGGGGCGGAGCAGTGTGTGTGATGGTGGTGGAGTGTCTGGGGGTGAGCATGACAGTGGGGATGTTATGGTGCAGCGTGTGTGAGGGTGGTGGAGTGTGTCGGGGTGAGCTTGACGGTGAGGGTGGTGTGGGGCAGCGTGTGTGACGATGGTGGAGTGTCTGGGGGTGTGTGTAACGGCGGGAGTGGGGTGGGACAGTGTGTGTGATGATGGTGGAGTGTGTGGGGGTGAGCGTGACGGTCAGGATTTGTAGGGTAGTGTGTGTGATGGTGGTGGAGTGGGTAGGTGTGAGCGTGACGGAGGGGGAGGTGTGTGCAGTGTGTGTGAGTGTTGTGGAGTGTGTGGGGGTGCGCGTGACCGTGAGGGTGTTGTGGGGCAGTCTGTGCGATGGAGGTGGAGTGTGTGGGAGTGGACGTGGCAGTGATTTTTGTGTGGGGCAGTGTGTGTGATGATGGTGGAGTGTGTGGCGCTGAAAGTGACGGTGGGGGTGGTGTGGTGCAGTGTGTGTGATGGTGGTGGAGTGTGTGGGGGTGAACATGACATTGGGGGTCGTGTGGGGCAGTGTGTGTGATGGTGGTGGAGTAAGTGGGGGTGAGCGTGATGGTAGGAGTGGTGTGTGGCATTGTGCAATGTAGTGAGTGCGAGGGGGTAAATGTGTTGGTGACGATGTAATTGTGAGGGGATCAGTGTGACCGTGATGGAGTGAGTGTGAGGGGGTCAGTGTGACAGTGATGGAGCGAGTGTGAGGTGATCAAGGTGACCGATATGGAGTGATGGTGAGGGGGTCAGTGTGACGGTGACGGAGTGAGTGTGAGAGGGTCATTGTAACGGTGATCGAGGGAGTGTGACGGGGTCAGGTGACAGTGACGGAGCGAGTGTGAGGGGGTCAGTGTGATAGTGATGGTGTGAGTGTGAGAGGGTCGGGGCGATGGTGATGGAGTGAGTGTGAGGGGATCAGGGTGACAGATATGGAGTGAATGTGAGGGTGTCAGGACGACGGTGATGGAGTGAGTGTGAGGGAATCAGGGTGACAGTGATGGAGTGATTGTGAGGGGGTCAGCGTGAGGGTGACAAAGGGAGTGTGAGGTGGTCAGGTTGAGGGTGACGAAGGAAGCGTGAGGAAGTCAGGCTGACGGTGATGGACTGAGTGTGAGAGGGTCAGGGCGATGGTGATGGAGTGAGTGTGAGAGCGTCATGGTAACGGTGATCGAGCGAGTGTGACGGTGTCAGGTGACAGTGACGGAGCGAGTGTGAGGGGGTCAGCGTGTGGGTGACAAAGGGAGTGTGAAGGTGTCAGCGTGATGGGGATGGAGTGAGTGTGAGGGGTTCACTGTGACGCTGATGGATTGAGTGTGAGTTGTCCAGCGTGAGGATGATGGAGTGAGTGTGAGGGGGCCAGGGTGACAGAGATGAAGTGAGTGTGAAGGGATCACGGTGATGGTGATGGAGTCTGTGTGAGGGGGTCAGGCTAATGGTAATGGAGTGAGTGTGAGGGGGTCAGGATGACGGTGATGGAGTGAGTGTGAGGGGGCAGGGTGATTGTGAAGGAGTGAGTGTGATGAGAGCAGGGTGACGGAGATGGAGTGAGTGTGAGGGGATCAGCGTGATGGTGATGTAGTGAGTGTGAGGGAGTCAGAGCGACGGTGATGGAGTGAATGTGAGGGGTTCAGGGTGACAGTGATGGAGTGAGTGTGAGGGAATCAGTGTAACGATGACGGAGTGAATGTGTAGGGGTCAGGATGACGGTGATGGTGTGGGTTTGAGGGGCTTAGTGTGACAGTGATGGAGTGAGTGTGAAGGTGTCAGTGTGACAGTGATGGAGTGAGTGTGCGCGGGTCAGGGTGACCGCGATGGTGTGAGTGTGAGTGTGTTAGGGTGACGGTGATGGTGTGAGTGTGAGGCATTCAGTTTGACGCTGATGGAGTGAGTGTGAGGGGTTCAGTGTGATTGTGATGGAATGAGTGTGAGGGGGCCAGGGAAACGGAGATGGAGCGTGGCTGAGGGATTTAGTGTGACGGTGATGGAGTGAGTGTGAGGGCATCAAGGTGACAGATATGGAATGAGTGTGAGGGGGTCAGTGTGACAGTGATGGGGTGAGAGTGAGGGGGTCAGGGTAACAGTGATGGAGTGAGTGTGAGGGGGTCATGGTGACTGTGAGGCTGTGAGCTCGAGTGGGTCAGGGTGACGGTGATGGAGTGAGACTAAGGGGGTCAGGGTGATGGGGTGGAGTGAGAATGGGGGCATTAAGGTAGTGGTGATGAAGTGAGCGTGAGGGGGCAGAGTGATTAAGATGGGGTGAGTGTGAGTGGTCAGGGTGACAGTGATGGAGCGAGTGTGAGGGGGTCAGGGTGACGTTGATGGAGTGCATGTGAGGGTCCAAGGTGACTCTGATGGAGTGAGTGTGAGGTGTTCAGCGTGAAGGTGATGGAGTGAGGGTGAGGGGGTAAGGGTGACAAAGATGGAGTAAGTGTGAAGGGTTCAGGGTAACAGTGATGGAGTGAGTGTGAGGGAGTCAGTGTGACGGTGATGGAGTGTGTGTGAGTGGATCAGGGTGACAGATATGGAGTGAGTGTGAGGGGGTCAGGGTGTCGGTGATGGAGTGAGTTTGAGGAGGGTCAGGGTCACGGTGACGTCGTGAGTGTGAGGGAATCAGGGTGACGGTGATCGAGTGAGTGTGAGGGGTTCAGGGTTACGGTGATGGAGTGAGTGTGAGGGAATCAGGGTGACGGTGATGGAGTGAGTGTGAGAGGGTCAGGGTGACGGTGATGGAGTGACTGTGAGGGGATCAGAGTGACGGTGACGGAGTGAGTGGGAAGGGTTCAGCGTGATGGTGATCGAGTGAGAGTGAGGTGGCCTGGGCGACGGTGATGGAGTGAGTGTGTGGGGGTCAGGTTGACGGTGATGCAGTGAGTGTGAGAGAGTCAGGTTGACGGTGATGGAGTGAGTGTGAGATGGCCAGGGTGAGGGTGATGGATTGAGTGTGAGAGAGTCAGGGTGACTGTGATGGAGTGAGTGTGAGGTGGTCAGGGTGATGGTGGTGGAATGAGAATGAGAGGGTCAGGTTGAGTGTGACGAAGGAAGTGGCAGGGAGTCAGGGTGACGGTGATGGAGTGAGTGTGAGAGTTTCAGGGCTACGTTGATGGCGTTAGTATAGGAGGGTCAGGGTATCGGGGATGGGGTGAGTGTGAGGGGATCAGTGTGACGGTGATGGAGTGAGTGTGAAGGGGTCAGGGTGACGATGATGGAGTGAGAGTGTGGGTGTCAGGGCAACGGTGAAGGAGTGAGTGTGTGGCGGTCAGGTTGACGGTGGTGGAGTGAGTGGGAGGGCGTCAGTGTGACGGTGATGGAGTGAGTGGGAGGGGGTCAGGGTGACGGTGATGGAGTGAGCGTGAAGGTTTCAGGGTGATGGTGATCGAGTGAGAGTAAGGTGGCCTGGGCGACGGTGTTGGAGTGAGTGTGTGGGGGTCAGGTTGACGGTGGTGGAGTGAGTGTGAGGGGGTCAGGATGAAGGAGATGGAGTGAGTGTGAGGGTGTCAGGGTGACAGTGATGGAGTGAGTGTGAGGGGATCAGTGTAATGAAGACGGAGTGAATGTGTGGGGGTCAGGATGACGGTGATGGTGTGAGGTGTGAGTTTGAGGGGCTCAGTGTGACAGTGATGGAGTGAGTGAGAAGGGGTCAGTGTGACAGTGATGCAGTGAGTGTACGTGGGTCAGGGTGACCGCGATGGTGTGAGTGTGAGTGTGTGAGAGTGACGGTGATGGAGTGAGTGTGAGCCATGCCGTTTGCCGCTGATGAGGTCTCTGTGTGAGGGGGTTCAGTGTGATTGTGATGGAATGAGTGTGAGGGGCCAGGGAAACGGAGATGGAGCGTGGCTGAGGAATTTAGTTTGACGGTGATGGAGTGAGTGTGAGGGCATCAAGGTGACAGATATGGAGTGAGTGTGTGGGGGTCAGGGTGGCAGTGATGGGGTGAGAGTTAGGGGGTCAGGGTAACAGTGATGGAGTGAGTGTGAGGGCGTCATGGTGACTGTGAGTCTGTGAGCTCAAGTGGGTCAGGGTGACGGTAATGGAGTGAGAGTGAGGGGTTCAGTGTGACAGTGATGGAGTGAGAGTGAGGGGGTCAGTGTGACAGTGATGGAATGAGTGTGAGGGGGTCTGGGTGACTGTGATGAAATGGGTGTGAGGGGGTCTGGGTGATGTTGACAGAGTTTGTGTGAGGAGTTCAGGGTGACAGTGATGGAGCGAGTGTGAGGGGGTCAGGATGACGGAGATGGAGTGAGTGTGAGGGTGTCAGGGTGACAGTGATGGAGTGAGTGTGAGGGGATCAGTGTAATGAAGATGAAGTGAATGTGTGGGGGTCAGGATGACGGTGATGGTGTGAGTTTGAGGGGCTCAGTGTGACAGTGATGGAGTGAGTGTGAGGGGGTCAGGGTGAGAGTGATGCAGTGACTGTGAGGGGGCATCGTGAGGGTGATGAAGGGAGTGTGAGGAGGTCAGGGTGACGGTGTTAGAGTGAGTGTGACGTTGTCCGGGTGAAGGTGACGGAGTGAATGTGAGAGGGTCAGGGTGACGGTAATGGAGTGAGTGTGAGGGGGTCAGGGTGATAGTGACGCAGTAAGTGTGAGGGGATCAGGGTGATAGTGACGCAGTCAGTGTGAGGGGGTCACTGTGTCAATGACACAGTCAGTGTGAGAGGGTCAGGGTGACTGTGGTGCAGTAAGTGTGAGGGGTTCAGGGCGACAGTGATGCAGTAAGTGAGAGGGGGTCAGGGTGATAGTGACACAGGAACTGTGAGGGGGTCAGGGTGACAGTGATGCAGTAAGTGTGAGGGGGTCAGAGAGACAGTGATGCAGTAAGTTTGAGGGGGTCAGGGTCATAGTGATGCAGTCAGTGTGAGGGGCTCAGTCTGATATTGACGCTGTCGGTGCGAGTGTGTCCAGCTCATAGTGAATTTGTAAGTGTGAGGGGGTCAGGGTGATCGTGACACAGTCAGTGTGAGGTGCGTCCTGTTGATAGTGAAGCAGTAACTCTGTGGTTTCTCTCTGACTGAATGTCTCTCCCTCCTGTCCCTCCCTCCCTCTCTCTATGACACACTCTGTCTCCCTGGTTCTTCCCTCTCCCTCTGACCCAGAGACTGGGGGGGAGGGGGGTTGGTGGTGAGGCTACATGTGGGGGGTTGGGGAGAGATGTGGGAGGAAGGGAAAATAGGGTAGAGACCGAATTGTGGAAGGGAGACAGCGATGGCAGGACAGTGAGAGTGAAAGTGTGTGGGAGGGGGAGAGGGAAGAGTGAGGGCAGGTGGAGAAGCCAGGGTTGGGTGTGTGTGTGTGTGAGGGAGGCAGGACGAGGGTGAGTGAAAGGAAGAGGTGGTGAGAAAGAGTGAGTGTGCAGAGAGGGAAGGAGAAATGTGGAGAAAGAGTGGGGAAGAGGAAATGGGGAGGCCAGGTTGCAGTGGGGGGGGAAGAGGGAATTTAACCCAGCTCATGAGCTCACGTCCCGGTGCCCTCCCCTTCCCTGAGGCCCATGACTTGGGGCTGAGTCTGTCTCTCTCCAGATCAGCTTCTCCGACACAAAGACAAACAACAACATCGGTCACTCTGCTGCTCGGCACGCTTTGATCAACATTTTCATTGTTTACAAATGGAACCGATGGATACAGTCAGTGGGATGGTGCCTTTTCTCACTGGCCCCTGAGTTGTGAGAAACATTTAAATGTTTCGTGTAACCCCACTGTGGGATAAGGATGGACAAACCAGCGCTACCCTCAGTCTGTTACCATAGCGACAGGCTGCTCCATCGCTGAAACACTGAACTGAAATGAAAAAATCCCGGATGGATTGATTAATGAGGGAATTTGATGGATGGATGGATTTGGGTGAAGGGATATTTCAGCACATTCTTCAGCTGCTGCCTGAACTTAGTCTGGGTCACGGCATAAATCACGGTGTTTGTGCAGCAACTCAGGAGCTGTTTAATGAAGCCCATTTCCTGCACAAAGGGATGGAGAGACACAGACTGATATCCAATAAACCGCATCCGGTACAATATAGAGTACAGCATTAACGTTGTCCACAACAGGATGAAATTGACCGAGATCACAAACAGTAAAATGATGGATTTTTTTCGGTCTCTCATTTCTGTGTCCGACTGAGCGTCCCCATTGGTGTGAGCCCGGAGTCTCCTGCCGGATCTGCTGGTCACTAAAATGTGTCTGACGGTGAGAACATTGAGCAGCAGAATCAGGAGAAATGGGACACACGGGGTTAGAATGTGGTGGAGGGACTCGATTGTGACCCAGACACTGGAGAATCGAACAGCGTCTGTTATATCACAAAACCAGGGGGTGTTCACCAGCTAATACCGAGCCGTGAGCATAAAATACCAGGAAATGTTCTTTAAACAGCTCAGCACAGTCACTGCTCCCAGAACCACAGCCGCCGTTTTCTCACTGCAATATTTACTTTTCAGCTTCTGGCAACAAATGGCCACAAACCGATCAAAGGTGAAAGTGACGGTGAACCGGACAGAGCAGTCAGTGGCTGCATAAAGCAGGCCGGCGTGGATATTACACACAGGGACGGAGTACCTCAGGAAATAAAACTGTTCCCGATAAACAATGGGAATGTGTCTCAGTATCAGGTCGAGGATAAGGCCCAGGAGATCCGCCGCTGCCATGGCCCCCAGGTAACGTCTGACACATGGAGACAATCCACAATCTTTATAAAGCAGGACGTAGATGGCCACTACATTAACTGTGAGGAAGGAAAACAAACACATTATCCATCAGACTGGGGGCAAAGGGACCCGTTTGATTGGGGACCCAGTGAGATTTTCAAATGTGTCCCTGCATTCAGGGATTTATTAAAATAATTGGAGCTGGAATAACAAATGGGAAGGTCGGAATTACTGACAAAAATGTGACATAAACCACAAGAAACCCTCCCTCCCCAAACACACAGAGACACATCCATAAGGACAGATGGTTTCTGGAACATTCCCACACACTCGATCACTCGAGAGCGGACGCAAGTCACACCTTCCCAATTCCCAATACGGAGGGTGGAAACTTTGCTGTCCTGAAGGATTCTCTCCCAGTTTCCTGAAGACAAACGGAGTTTGAAAATTTCAGCAAATTGTGGTCGATCCTGTGTTGTGAAGCATGTAAACGCAGGGAAAACGTATTCACCCCTTTAACAGCCTGAGGGCCCTTCGGATCAGGGGATCCTTCTCACTGGAACCGGATCTCTTCCGTCGGGATCGTATCGTTTGTTCAATTCACTGAGGTCCGGCCGTTCGCAAACAATGTCAGGGACAGAACGTTCCGGGGAATGTCAGTTATAGAATGTTGGGGACAGAGAGTTCCCGGAAGTGTCAATTATAGAATGTCGGGGACAGAACCTACCGGGGAATGGCAGTTATAGAATGTTGTGGTCAGAACGTTCCGGGGGATGTCTGTTATAGAATATCGGGTGCAGTACGTTCCGGGGAATGTCAGTTATAGAATGTCGGGGACAGAACATTCCAGGGAATGGCAGTTATAGAATGTTGGGGACAGAACGTTCCGGGGGATGTCTGTTATAGAATATCGGGGACAGTACGTTCCGGGGAATGTCAGTTATAGAATGTCGTGGACAGAACTTTCAGGGGAGTGTCAGTTATAGAATGTCAGGGACAGAACGTTCGGGGGAATTTCAGTTATAGAATGTTTGGGATAGAACGCTCTGGGGAATGGCAATTATAGAATATCAGGGACAGAATATTCCGGGGAATGGCAGTTATAGAATGTCGGGGACAGAACGTTCAGCGGAATGTCAGTTATACAATGTCAGTGACAGAATGTTCCAGGGAATGGCAGTTATAGAATGTTGGGGACAAGATGTTCCGGGGAATGGCAGTTATAGAATGTCGGAGACAGAACGTTCCAGGGAATGGCAGTTATAGAATGTTGGAGACAGAATGTTCCGGGGAATGTCAGTTATGGAATGACGGGGACAGAACATTGCGGGGAATGTCAGTTATGGACTGTCGGGGACAGAACGTTCCGGGGAATGTCAGTTATACAATGTCGGGGACAGAACGTTCCAGGGAATGTCAATTATAGAATGTCAGGGACAGAACGTTCCAGGGATTGGCAGTTATAGAATATCAGGAACAGGACGTTCCCGGGAATGGCAGTTATAGAATGTTGGGGACAGAATGTTCCGGGGAACACCTTGAAATGTCCATCACATTTCCACCCTACTCACCCCACCAACATGATGTACTGTGCCTGGACACACGGTAACATTAATTGGGTGAGAGATAGAGGGTACAATCGCAGGAATGGGAACTAAAGGCATTGCCAGATCAACTGAAAGTGTTAGGTATACCACATTCTCAATCCACCTCACAGAAACAGCCCAGACACCATAAACCCAGAGGAGATATCTGTTTACCGTGGAACACTGTGCAGACCAGGTCAATGTCCTGCTCAGTACAACCCAGCAATCTGTACAGATTCATCCATTGCACTGTTCAATACAACCAAGCAATCTGTCCAGATTCATGCGTTGCAATGGTCAATACAACCCAGCAATCTGTCCAGATTCAAGCATTGCACTGGCGAGGGATAGGATTTACATACATTTGAAAAGGCAAGGGCTGATCGGAATAGACCACATGGCTTTCTGCTTCGGAAATCATGTCTCATTAGTTTGGTTAAGTTTTTTGACGAGGTGACAAAGAAGATCGATGAAGGCAGTTTGGTTGACATTGTCTTTCTGGACTTCAGCAAGGTGTTCATTTAAAAAAAAAGAGCAAAGAAAATTTACAGCCCAGGAACAGGCCCGTCGCCCTCCAAGCCTGTGCCAATCCAAATGTACTGACTAAATCTGTCGCCCAATTCCTAAGCAACTGTATCCCTCTGCTCCCCACCTACTCATGCATCTGTCCAGATGCATCTTAAATGAATCTACCGTGCCTGCCTCTACCACCTCCGCTAGCAACGCGTTCCAGACGCCCACCACCCTCTGGATGAAGTACTTACCGCGTGTATCGCCCTTAAACATTCCACCTCTCACTTTGAAAGCATGACGTTTCGTTATTGAATCCTTCACCCTGGGAAAAAAGATTGTCTCTATCCACCCTGTCTGTACCCTTACTGATTTTGCAAACCTCAATCAGGTCCCCCATCAATCTCCTTTTTTCCAGTAAAAATAAACCCATCCTACTCAACCTCTCTTTATAGCTAGTATTTCATTGTGATTGGTAGACAGATTAGTAAGTTTCAGTCACATGGGATACAGTGGAAGCGAGTACAATTGGCTTGAAGGAATATAGATATTTTTCAGACTGGAGGTTTGTGAGCAGCACTGTGCTGCAAGACTCAGTACTGCGTTCACTGCATTTCATCATTTATATAAAGGATTTAGATGTGAATATCGGGGCCATAGTTAGTAAGTTTACAGATGACATCAGAAAGGTGGTGTAGGAGATTATCTCAGAGTCCAACGAGACCACAACTAGGTGGAACAAAGGGGTAAGGAGTGACAGATGAATTTTAATTTAGATAAATACGAGGTTTTTCATTTTAAAAAGGTAAATCAGGGCAGCGGTTATACACTTAATGGTAAGTTCCTGGGGTGTGTTGTGGAACAAAGGGACCCAGTGCTGCAGGTACATTGTTCCTTGAAAGTGGAATCGCAGGTAGACAGAGTGGTGCAGAACACATTTGGCACATTTGCCTTAATCAGTCAGAGCATTGAGTATAGGAGTTGTGGTGGTATGTTGCATCTGTACAGGATGTTGGTGAGGCAAATTTAAGAATACTGCGTACAAGTCGGTTTTCTGCAGAAATGACTTACACACATGTTCCAGGACTGGAGGTTTGAGCTTGAGGGAGAGGCTGATTAGGTTGAAGTGTTGCCCCCTGGAGCGTCAGAGGTTGAGGGGTGACATTATAGAGTTTATATAATCATCAGGGGCATGGATATTCTAAACAGATACGCTCTGCTCCCCAGGATAGGGGAGTCCAGAACAGGACAGCGTAGGTTGAAGGCGAGAGGGCGAATGATTTATAAGGGACCTGAAGATAAGTGTTTCACACAGAGAGTGGTGTGTGCACGGAAAGTGCTGTCAGAGGAAGTGCTGAAGGCGGTTACAATCGCACATTTAAAAAGGTTTCTGAAAGAGGAGGGATATTGGCCAAATGCTGGCAAATGGGAGACTGGATCAGATTTGATATCTGATCGGAGTGAACAGATTGGACTAACGGGTCTGTTTCTGTTCTGCATGACTCTCTGATTCTACAAGAGGGATGATGAAAGATTCTGAACGGACCGTTCAAGTTGGAATTCTCTTCACTGGAAGTTCATCGTGCCTCTATGTTCACATTGATTGAAAACTGCATTCGTTAAATATTTGACAGAGAAGTGAGTCACGCATAATGGGACGCAGATAGGAAAGTAGGGCTGAGACCACAGCCTGATCAGCCACGATCTTAGTGCCTGGTGGAGAAGACTCAAAGTATATAATGACTCATTTCTGCTCTTCAGTCCCATATTTCTGTGTTCCATTCAGCCCCTCAAACCTGCTAGGCAGAAACAGTTGGATGTCACTTACTCCTATAACCTGGTGCACAGAAGTATTCGGTCCTTCAAGACTGTCACACACGCTTTAAAGTGATTTGGGAAATGCAATTGGAAAATCCAGGCACGGGTATGAAAGAGGCTCATCATCTCTCTTCATAGAGCTTCCCCTCTCTGCAATTTGTGCTTCATTTGTTGGTCATGTTGTAGACCCAGATTCACTGTGAATACAGCCCACACACCTCACCAAGCAATGGCTCACAAAGTTATCTTGTCGCCCTGACTGCAATATACAATAACAGAACATCCATGAAAAAAAACACCCACTAACTTCCCAATAGCAGAATGTGAGAACATCAGAAACAGGGGCATGTCGTTCACTCCCCAGCATGCCTTGCCCTTCACTAAGATCGTGACTGATCCTCTTCCATACCCAATTCTTCATAGCCCTCAACTCTCTGACAGATCAATATCCATCTACCCCCTCTTCGAATACTTTCAGTCATCGAGCTCCCCGAACACTCTTGAGAAGAGAAATCATGACATTCAATCCCACCTGTTTGAAGAAAACCCTTGCTGCTCCTATATCATGGTCTATTGATATGAACAAATGGGGTTGATACAAGGGTTATGGTAAAAAATGACTGGCCCTGATATCAAGGCAGTGGTTGCCTTCTGTTGACATCAAGGAGCTTAATAAAATTGGACTTAATGGGAATCAGAGTAAACTCTCCGGTGTTTGGAGTCAAACATGGCACAAAGGAAGATGTTCATCATCTCAGTCCAGGGTCACCTCTGTGGGAGACCCACAGGTTAGCTTCCTCTTCACAAACATGTTCAGCTGCTTCATCAATGTCTACCCGCCCCCACCCTCCCCACCATAAGATCAGAAGTGGGGATAGTCACAGGAGATTCCACAATACTTAGAACATTTTGTCCCCCCGTCAGCTCCTGAACCAGCCTGTGTCCATTGCTGTTTGTTATCTATGATTTGGTTGAGAATGTACAAGGCATGATTATTAAGTTTGCAGATGACACAAAAGTAAGTGGGAGCGTGATCAGTGAGGAAGTTTATCACAAATTGCAGCGGAACTTTAAACAGGTGGGGAAGTGGGCCGAGAAATGGCAAATGGAATTTAATATTGAAGCGTGAGGTCTTGCATTTTGGAAACTCAAATCAAGATAGGAGTTTCATGGTGAATGGGAGGGTCTTAAGGGGTGCAGTGGGCAGAGAGAACCTTGGAGTTCAGGTGCATGGTTCTCTAAGAGTGGAGTCACAGGCAGACAGGGCAGTGAAGAAGGCTTTTGGCACACTGGCCTTCATCAGGCAGGCCATTGAGTATAGAAGTTGGGAACTTATGATGTAGTTTCACAGGACTTTGTTAAGGCCGCACTCGGAGTATTGTGTTCAGTTTTGTCACCTTGTTATAGGGACGACGTTGTTAAGTTAGAAAGAGTGTAGAAGAAATTTACAAAGACGTTGCCAGGACCCAATGATCTGAGTAATCGAGAGAGGTTGGACAAGCTAGGTCATTTTCTTTAGCATGTACGAGACTGAGGGAGTCCTTATAGAAATTGATAAAATCACGAGAGGTATGGATGGGGTGAATGCTCTCAGACTTTTTCCAAGCTGTAGAGAATAGAGGATTAGATGGGATCAGTTTCAGGTTAAAGGGGAAGGAATAAAAGGGAACCTGAGGGGCCACTTCTTTACACAGAGGCTGGTACGCGGATGAGCTGCCAGCAGATGTGGTTCAGGGGGGTACATTAACAACATTTCAAAAGCATTTGAATAAATATGTGGATAGGAAAGGACTGGAAGGATATGGGCCAACTGCAGGGAAATGGGGTTAGCGTAGATGGACATTTACAAGGTGGAGTCGAACCCCTCTGTTAATTATAACCAAACACTCAGAAAAGCTCGCTTCACCTCATAATCTGTTAAAATATGAGTGACACAGATCTCCTACCGACCACTATTAAACAAAACATTAACAAGTTAGTTTCTTAACTTTAATAGTGAACACTAAACAACAACTATTCACAAATACAAGCCCTTCTTTTCTTAGCTACTTACTATCTGATTCCACCTCTGTAAAAATATGCTGTTCCAACAACCCACATATTAAACATTACAATCTCAAGACCATACAGCGTCTATCTTCCCCGCTGTGTTCACTCTTTCAGCTGCTGATCTCCCTGGGTCATTTTTTTAATTGCAAGTAGGTTTACATGAACATGTGTCTTTGATAGAGAGTGTTTGAGATGGCCATTTAGCACTCCTGCTCTACAGCAGTTGCTCTGCTGTTGAATGGCAGTAGCTCTCCCTCCAGTGATCAAAATACTGCGTTTATATACGCCCCATGATATAATAATTCTCATAAATTGATTGTTTTCCAGGTGTCCAAACAATAACATTCAAATTCTGTTGGCTTCTGGTATCCTGAGCATTATTTAAACTCTTTGGTTGCTTTAAATGGCTGTCAAAACAGCAACCAAAATTCACGTATCCATTTCTCAGCTATTGGTGACATGTGGAACAGTGTGACCTTTACCTGGCATCTGTGGCTTTAATTTCTATTCAGCAAATCCCGTTCAGTCTTAAAGTGCCCGTCCACGATTTTGGCTTCATAACATGTCCCTGCTTCAGAAATTAAAATGGACCAGCAGAATGAAAAGATGGCTACATTTCTTTTCCTCTAATTATTAATCCTAATTTTATGAAATATAAAAGTATTAATATCAGTTATATCATTCATATTAATTCTGAACACCAATACAACACTGGAATAAGTCAAATCTTATCTGCACTGCTTTCCTTTAAATCCGCAATAACACATCTGCTATCACATTGTAGGAGCCACAGCATGTACATTTTGTAAGTTTAAAGGCGGTAAGGGAAGACTCCAATGAAATAGACTCATATTCTGGTCTTTAAATATTCTAAAAAATGCGAGAGATTTGTAGTTGTCCACAACCATCTCCGACAATTTGTTTGTCATATACACTTTGAAATATTGTCAGGCCAGTGTGAAACTTAATCATTCTTGTTCAATAATGGAGATTTTGTTTTTTTTTGGTGGATATTGAGTTTTTACGACAAGTAGCCAATAAGCCATTCAATTCCATCATGCTCTTTCTGTATCAATACATCTCCGACCCCTTTATCCCGAGCATCACACACAATTTCAAAGGGTTTCAAAACCAACTAGTCACTAAACGACACGACCAGCTATTTCTAGTAGCCACACGCGCAGACGACAAGCAACATGAATTTGAATGGGACAACACTACCATTATAGGGCAAGCCAAAAAAAAGAACAGCCAGGGAATTCCTAGATGCATGGCACTCATCCACAAACTCCATCAACAAACACATCGACCTGGACCCAATATACCGGCCACGACAGCGGACAGCTGAAACTGACAACCGGAAGTGGCAGGGACAGGCCACTATAAATGCCGGAGGAAACACCACAGAGCGCTTCACAGGAGACTCCCAAGCACTGAGGATGTCACCTAGGTAGGGGACGAAACGTTTGGAACAAAAACTTCCAGCTCGGCGAACAGAACCACAGCAACGAGCACCCGAGCTACAAATCTTCTCACAAACTTTGAACACCTACGGGTTTCAAAATATTTGGTGTAGCACAAACTGGTGCGGTGATTAATCCTCAATTGCCTCTTGGCATTGTTATGTCCACTACAATTCTGTGTTCTTTTTTAATAAATCCATCAGTGGTGCGAATGCGCTGCTGAAGTTTGGATCAAACTTCCAATAGAATTCACTCAGTTCCAAAAATAGAAGCAACTCTTTCTTCGAGGATGGTCGTGCAAATTCCTCAAAGCCCTTCGTTTTTGTGTTCCATGGGATCAAACTTCCATGTCCAAATGTAATATCCCAAGAACGACACCTCTGCCTTTGCTAATTCTGTTTTCTTTAAGTTTATGACCAAGTTTGCTTCTTGTAATCATTCAGCATCCTCTGCCAACTGTAACATGTGAGCTTTCAATCACTTGCTGAAGATCACTACATCATAGCGCAGATAAGCTGCACAATTTGTTCATCTGGCCATAACTCTGTTCCTGAGTGTTAAATATGGCTGGTACATTATTCATTCACATGAAATACTCGATGAAGTTTCTTTGTCATCTCCGGTATCTTTACTAGATAGTTTAAATGACTCCATTTTTTTTTTATTTTAAAGGGGCCACTAAACCTGGCTTTGAAGGCACTTCTTACCACTGGTGGCAATACTAATACGTCATCCCCACGGGAAATCTTCAAAGTTTCAGAGTTTTTATCTGCTACCTGCTTCAGTCTATGTTGTGCTCTTCAGATACTGTTTAGCAAACTCACCTACTCCATCTACTCTCTCCATCACCTCACACACATAATCCAAGTGTGATATTTACGACTTCGGTCCTGTCAATTTATATTTAATTAATTTCAAAGGACCTCTCAACTTCATGTACGAATATTAACTCAAAGGAAGTAAAGTGAGTAGATTTATTTGGGGCATCTCCGATGGCAAACTTTATAATGGGACACCTTTATAACAATTATTCAGGCGATGCTGACATTACGCTGTTAACAAGGTCTTCAGTCTCTGATGCTAACTTTCCGACGCTCCCTGGGATTCAGGAAGGGACGCACTTGATTTGAAGTGCTGTATATCTAAGCTATCTATGACTTCCTTAAATAGCTGCGTAGAAAAATGAGACCCTTGGTCTGACTGACTATCTCTGGGCAGTCCACAGCGTGTAAAGAAAGCTACCAACCCCTCCACCTCCCTTTTTGCCTTAACATTCCTTAATGGATTGCCTCTGGAAATCTGTTGGCACATCCATTATGGTCAGCAAATATTGGTTTCCACTTTTATTTTAGAAAGGGGAGCTACACAATTATTCATAACCAACGTGAAATGTTCTTCGAATGCAGGAATTGGCAAAAAGGGTGCTTGTTTTATTACCATTTGGTATATATGTCACGTTCAACAACAATAATTAACTATGTCCTTGTGCATTCCAGGCCACTAGAAATGCTTCTGTACCTTAGCCTAAGTCTTCCATACACCGAGGTGACCGCCTGCAGTTAGTTAGTGTGCTACCCGTAACACTGTACGTTACTGCTAACACAATCTGGAGCACTTCGGCTCACTTCTCTTCTGCAATAACCTATCAGGGTCACCATTTTAATTTTATGATTCTATCTTTAAGTTAATAACGTTCAACAATATATTCTGATTCCTTTTCTTTGTGTGTGCATGCATGTGTATGTGTGTGCGTATGTGTGTGTATATATCTGTTGTAAGTCCATTAGCCTTTCTGGACTAAACACCTCTGCCTGATCCTCTGCTTGTTCAGGGTTTTCCTGCACCGTTACATCAAACAGGGTGTCAGTTCACTGAGTATCAACTCATTTATCTTTTTCGTTCGTTTTTCCTTCCTGCTGTAACTTATGACAGTGGGATCTTGTTACTATACAGTCTGGAAAAATCCTGGGTAATTTTCTTTTAACTCACCAATTCCCTAAGTCTTTCTTTGGCTTCTCCACCACAAGGGGTGCCTCTCACACATCGCCTCCTGCTAAATCGTTCCCAAGAACAAACTGTATTCCTGGAACTGACAATCTGTTACTCACTGTCACTGTTACTTCCTCAACCTTGATTTGGCATTCCATCCTGATGTTACAAAAGGAATGCTTAATTTCTGTCCCCATTCCACAAATTATCACGCTCTTGATTAACATGCCAGAAAGAGTGAAAAAAACTTTCATCTCTTATTATTAGCGGCCGAGAGAAAGTGAGGGCTTCAGGTGCTGGAGTTGAGAGTTGAAACGTGTGGGGCTGGAAAAGCACAGCACGTCGGCAGCATCCAAGGGGCAGGAGCGTTGACGTTTCAGGCATAAATCCTTCATCAGGAAAGTGGGGGATAAGGGAGAGGGAAGGAGGTTGAGAAATAAATGGGAGGGTGGGGGTGGAGCTGGGTGGAAGGGAGCTTGGAAGGCGATAGGTAGATGCAGGTGGGGTGTGATGATGATAGGTCGGACAGGAGGGTGATAGGACACCTATCGGTTATATGACGGCTGGAACACTCAAACTGTACCGCATCAACGTTGACTTCACCAAATTCCAAACCTCCCCTCCACCAACCTCTCCCAAATCCAACCGTTCAACCTAGCACTGCCCTCTTGAACTGCCCTAACTGGCCATCTTCCTTTCCACCTATCGACTCCCCCCTCCCCCCAACATATCACTATCACTCCCACCTACATCTTCTTATTGCCTTCCCAGTGACCCTTCCCCGAGCCCAGCTATTACCTCGTATTGGTCTTTCAGCCCCCTTGTCCCCTCACTACGTTCCTGACGATTGGTTTCTGCCTGATATTCGATTGTCCGGCTGTTCGGATGCTGCCTGATCTGTTGTGCTTTTCCGGCGCCTCACTGCTCAACTATTAGAGACTGACCAGATCCTGTATCTCACAAAATTATAACGTCTTGTCTTTTTCTGCCTGTTCTTTCTGAGGAAAAATTATCCACAGAGGTGAATTCTTTAGAGAGATCAGGCACTGCCTCCATACCCAGCCCTTGCCTAGGCTGTGCAATTTCTGCAGCTCCTCGGCTCCACTTGGGGTCTCCTTTACCAGTTTCACTAATGCCACTGGGCTTAGCCTCTCCTGCCGCATCTTTCCCAAAGTGTCTTCCTTTAACGCCCAGCACAGTGTGTCCCAGCTTACTGCAGTGAAAACAACTTTTTTCCTGTGCCCTTCTTAAACCACCAACACTGTAATATTATGTGTTCCACTCCCTTATAGTGAGAGCATCTGAGGCTTTTCACCACCTTTCAACCCCCTTGGGCTTCTTTCTTCACCTGTGGTAAACTATTGTGAGCTACTGTTCGCTTTACACTGTGTGATCTTCCCTTCTCCAAATTTCTATCCCTGACAGGATGAAATTCCTGCCAGAGGCTAAATTTCATCACATGCCACAATGCATAGTTACTTGCCATTTCTGCCGCACTTCTCACTTCTTGAACTTTCTATTCATTCACATGAATTCTTACTATCTCTGGAAGTGAGTCTTTTAACTTCTCCAGCAGATTAATCTCCCTTCAAGCCTCACAGGTCTTATCCATTTTTAAGGCCAGCACCTACATGTCAATATGACTGTGGTTAATTCTTTCAAACTCAATATAAGTCTGACATGGTTCCGTCTCTATTTTTCTGAACTTCTGTCTATATGCTTCTAGTACCAATTCATAACCAATCAAAATAGCCAATTTGACATCTTGATAATCTCTTGATCCCTCATCTGACAGCGCCGCACATACCTCACCAGCTGTGCGCACCAGCTTAGCCTGAACTAGCATTACCCACAAGTTCACAGGACACGTCATCTGCCGAGTCATTTTTTCAAATGAAATAAAAAAGGTTTTGACATTTTTCTCACCGAAATATGGCAAGTTACTAACTTAGTTGTATACATCCCTACGTACTCCCTTCATCTCCATCCTGTTAATTTAACTTTCTTGTCTAATTCCCAATTTCTGAATTTCAAATCCCCTCTCGCTTTCTTTTTCCTCTCTTTCTCTTTCATCTCTCTGTTTCCGTCCCTTTATTTATCTTCTAACTCCAGTTGCCACATTTGCAATTTAAGTTTTTTTCTAACTCTATTGCAGTTGCGTATTTCTCTGATACATCAAAGTGCTTAACCAAGTCCATTACAATTTCAGCTTCTCTTTTCTCCCTGGTTAAACCCAATTCCAACCTATTTGCTAATTCAAAAAAAAATGCCCTCCTTCTGTCTTTCTAAATTTCCATGGAAAATTTGGGAACCTCCTTAGTAATGTTAAAAGCCATTTCCCTCACTTTTCATAGAACCAACCACAAGTAACAAAATTAGACGAATTTTCCCACTGGTTTTATTTGACGATCAAAGTCACTAATTGCAATGAGTTGGAATTTGTTGGGACCTGTTGTATCTCAAATCTGTTCAAGTCTGTCCAAATGCCATACGGCAAGGCCCCAAACTGTTAGAACATCAATGTCGAACCCCTCTGTTAATTAAAACCACACACCTAGAAAAGCTCACCTCACATCATAATCTGTCGAAACGTGAGCGACAGACAACTCCTAAATTCCACTAATAAACAAAAAATAACCATTCATATGTATGCAAGTTAGCTCGCTGAGCTTGTAGGTATGTTTTCAGAAGTTTCGTCACCATAACTAGGTGACATCATCAGTGAGAGTTTCTGCTGAAGTGCTGGTGGTATGTCTCGCCTCTCCATTTATCGGTCTTGGTTTCTTAAAGTGGGTGATGATGTCATTTCCGGTTATTTTAACAAGAGAATGTAGACAGGATCTAAATTGATGCGTTTATTGTTGGACACCTGGTTAGAATACCATTCCTCTAAGAAGTTCCTTGCGTGGTTTAGTATGTGTGTGTGCTTTGTCCCAGTCAAAGTGGTGTCCTTCTTCGTCTGTATGTATGGAACATAGTGTTAGTGCGTCATGTCTTTTGGTGGCTAGTTGGTGTTCATGGATCCTCGTAACACAACAACATGACAGTTTCAATTGTGGAAAAGTCATTTTGTATACACTGCTTAATCAATGTATGTGTCGCATTTTTCACATGTGCACAACACATTGTAAATGAACAACGGAGACACAGTTCACGAAAAGTGATGCATATGATGTATAAAATTGATAAAACATTAAAACATGATTTGATCCTCTCAACGTTCCCTCATTTTCTGGGATTCCCAACTCTAATCTCTCATTCTTAACAGGATGTGTGCTCCAAAGTCTTGATTCTGGTGTCCCAACTTAGTTCAGTTAATCCCCTTTCTGCCGGGACTTCAACATGTTGGCCTGCTGGATACTTTCCAAAGCAAGTGTCTGTCATATTACTGGAGATTAATATTCTGGCATCAGACTCAGCATTTGAACATATTACTCTGCTGTACGTGCACTGTCCAAAGACCACAGGACACAGGCATTGCCAAAACATTGGGGGATGTTGATCTACTTCTTTCGATAATGTAGTTTTCTCATTTTCCACATGTCCATATCTATATCCTCTCTCTCGTTCTTCCTTTGTATCTAGTTAAAAAATCCACCAATTATTCTTCGTATCCCATCTCTCAAAACTCCTTCTTTCAGTTTATATCTAACGCTATTTTCAAGATGTAATGTGGTTATAATTACGTAATGTAACTACAAAGACATGCGGGCGGAGCTGGCCAGAGTTAATTGGAAGGGGAGCTGAGCAGGAAAGACCATGGAGCAGCAATTGGAGGAGGTTCTCGGGATAATTCGGAAGATAATACCAGAAATGCAACCCCAAGAACTTGAAACATACTCATGGGAGGACAAGGCAGCCATGAGTGATAAGGCATCAAACCCAAAGAGAAAACATACAATGTGGTGAAGATGATTGGGAATTCAGAGAATTCATTGGCTCTGAAACTACATAAGGCTGGCATCACTGACACTACAGAGCTCTTAGTCATGGTCAGGGAGAGAAACAAAGGGAACGCATCCACTTTAAAACAGAAGATGGTATTTCTCAAGGAAAAAGATCCAGGTGAATTAAACATTTGAATTAAAATCAGTTAAATTCTTTTGCGGAATGTGTCAGATTGGAAGCAAGACACGGGGAGACAGATACTCAGCAGAATGAGAGTTTGAAAATGGAAGTATTTCCACATCAGAAACCAGGTTAGGTCACTGAGTGCAGGGCTGATGGGTGAATGGGTCTCAGTGAGAATTGAGGAACAGACAGCAGAATTGCATTGCAGATATTGCAGCTCGAAACTGCGTATTCATGTAGTGCTGTAGACCACAGCAGCAGGAGAAGCAGACCTGCATTCAACCACAACCTGTAACTTTTTACCAGGATAACACCGCAGTCTGTTATTACCATCAACACCATCTATGGCTCAGTGACGAGTGTGGGTGAACATGTCAGAGTGAGAATCACATGAACCTTAACCTGATGCTAACTCATTAAAGCTACCAGACATGACCAACAGATCAGATCGAAGCTCTGCAGTCCTGTCACATTCAGTCATAAATGATGATAGACGATTAAACAAATGACTGGAGGAAAGGGATCCACAAATATACCCAACCTAAATAAAAGGACAGACCTGCACATCAGTGTAAAAGAGAAGGATGTTTTATCTGCACCATCCTCTGCCAGAAGTGTTAAGTCTATGATACACCTCACCATCATCATGATGCACACAAAATCACAGATGCCAGTATTAAACCAATTTGATTCGCTGCACGTGATATGAAGAAACAGCTGAACACAGTAGATACTACAAAGGCAATGGGCCCTGACCCCATTCCTGCAATAGGACTGAAGACGTGTGCTGCACAACAAGCCGTGTTTCTGGGGAAGGTGTTTCATTCCAGCTCCAACTCTGACATCTCCCTGCCAGTATGGAAAATTACTCAGCTATGTCCAGTCCCCTAAAACGGGAATAATTACAATCTGACCAATTGCCACCTCCTCAGTCCCATCACGACAGCCAAATTGGTGGGAGTTCTTTTTGACAGAGTTGGAAATGTGTTGCTGGAAAAGCGCAGCAGGTCAGGCAGCATCTAGGGAACAGGAGAATCGACGTTTCGGGCATTAGCCCTTCTTCAGAGTTGTCAAGCAGCACAGCAATAACCTGCTCAGTGTGGTTTTTGACAGGACCCCATGTGGAAATGGTGCTGTTGTGGAAATGTCACTGGATTACTAATCCAGACCACGCTAATGCTCTGGCAGCGGGTGGAAGTTAAAGACAATTAATAATATATCGAGATCTAAAATCTGGTGTCAGTAACAGTGACATTGAAGCCAGTATCGATTGTAAACAGATTTTCCTTCTCCAATGTACGTTTAGGATGTGAATCTCCCATGATTTCCTGGGCTGGGCTAAAAGTGACTCCAAAGACCCTGACATGTAATAAACATTTCAATGGTCTCTGAAACGGCCAAGCAAGGACACTCATTTGTATCAAACTACTCCGAGGTCTGAAAGGGTGAAACCGGACTGAACACCCGGCCTCAGCATCAGTATCGGAAAAGGGAATGGGAACACAGTCCTGTCGACCCTGCAGAGACTTCCTTCCTTACACCTGAGAGCTTGTGACAACATTTACAGAGCTTTCCCACAGACTGCACAGAAACATCGGGAAAGGAGTAGGTCATACAACACATTGAGCCTCCCCCGTTCGAGTTCATGGAAAAAATCTCAATGCACTTACCCCACACGATATACATATCCGTTAATGTGAGTAACCTTGGGAAGCTATAAAATAGGCGGTGCAGCAGTATGTTTGGTCCATCGAGTTTGCTGACCAATTCATTGCAATGATGGTTGGCCCTTCATTTCCACACCGTACTCCTGCTCTCCCACCATCCCTTTACTTTCTCTAAATCCTTATTTATGATCAGTGTCTTGGTTTCCAGGTGCGAGCGAATTCCCCAGGTTCACCAGTCAGTGACTGCAGACATTTATTCTCATCTCAATGAAGGGTGACTGCCTGTACGTCATACTGTGGCCCCTTGTTTTAGATGCCCCAGCCAGCAGAATCATCATCCCTGCTTCCAATCTGTCTCACCCTGTCAGAGTTTTGTCTATTTCACTGAGATCTCCACTCATTTTACTAAACCCCATGGAATACTGGCCCAGTCTCCCAAACTCTGCTCCCACAACAAGTCCGTCATCCCAGAGATCAGTCTGGTCATCCTTCACTGCTCTCCCTCAATGTCAGGTTTGTCCTTAATTAGGTAAGGAAACCAAAACTGCACACAATACTACACAATTTTCGAGATGATATCTCACCAATGGCCTGTACAGCTGCAGTAAGACACCCTTTCTCCTGGACTCACATCCCCCCGAAATTCATTTGAAGGTCAACACACCATTTAACTTCGTCACTGCTTTCTGTTTCTGCAATATTGCTTTCAGCGACTGGTGTACAAGGAGATGCAGATCAGTGTTACAGCTCCCCACTTGGTTGGTCTATGTACACTGGTCAGCGTGCCAATGCCATGCCCAGTATTGACTTCTGGTTACAGAACTCACTGCGCTGCATGGGCATCAGAGGTTTATGCAGAAGGAAACAACAAAAAGGAGCATACGTCCCTTTTTAAATCAACATGTTTCAACCACTCCCTTTCAAATGGTAGGCTGCCAATTTATCGTTTCCACCGTCACCTCGATCCACATTGTTTTCCATCTGTCAGGTATTACCCATTCACTCCACTTGTCTTAGTCTTCTCAGTGCTTTTTTACATCCTCCTCACCCACTCACAATCCAACATCCGTTAGTGCTGTCAGCAGGCTGGGATATATTGTATCTGATTCCAGCAACCAAATGTTTAAAGGGCATTGTGAACAGCTGGGCCTCAAGCACCGATCCCTGCGACAGCTCAGTAAACTTCCTCTGTTAATTATGTTCATGTATTTCGCGAATCTAGGAGTCACTGGCTGGGCCAGCATTTATTGCCTGTCCCTAGTTGCCGTTGAGAAAGTGTTGGTGAGCTGCCTTGTTGAACGCTGCAGTCCACCAGCTGTGGTCGACCTCCAATGCCATTAGGGAGGGAATTCCAGGATTCTGACCCAGTCAGAATCCTGGAACTCCAAATCAGGATGGTGAATGGCTTGGAGGGAAGCTGAAGATGACGGTATTCCCATACATCTGCACCCCTTGTCCTTCTGGATAGACGTGGTCGTGAGTTGGGAAGATGGTCTCTAAGGATCTTTGATGAATCATTTCATTGCATCATGTAGATAGTAAAACACTGCTGCTGCTGCTGAGCATTGATGGTGGAGCATTGTGGATGAAGGGAGAGTCAAACTGGCTGGTTTGTCCTGGATGGGATAAAGTTTCTTGAGTGTTGTTTGGGGCTGCACTCAACCAGGCAAATTGGGAGTCTTCCATCACACTTCTGACTTATGCATTATAGATGATGGACAGACTTTTGGAAGTCAGGATGTGAGTTACTCGCCGCAGTATTCCTAGTTTCTGACCTGCTCTTGTAGTTACTGTGTTTATGTGGAGAGACCAGTGAGTTTCTGTGCAATGATTATCCACCAGAACTTTGATACTGGGGTTTCAGTGATTGTAACACCATTGAATGCCAAGGGGCAGGTTACATTGTATTTTATAGGTGATGGTCACGGTCTGGCATTTGTGTGGCCTGTATATTACTTGCCACTTGTCAGCCTGGACACTGTCCAGATCTTGTTGCATTTGAACATGGACTGCTTCAGTATCTGAGGAGCCACAAATATTGCAGAACATTATACAATCTTTGACGAAAATCCACATTTCTGACCTTAAAATGGAGCGAAGGCAATTGATGAATCAGCCCTAAAGAAGTTTAAGGCCGAGGCCACTGCCCGAGGGACTCCTACAGACCTTTCCTGCAGCTGAGTTGACTGACCTTCATCAACCATGACCACCTTCCTCCGTGTCAGGTATGAATCTAACCAGCGGGGTGTTTTCCCCCGATACCCATTGATTCCAGTTTTGCAAAGGCCTCTTGATACCACACAGGGTCGAAGGCAGCCTCGTTTTAAAGGGCTGTCACTCTCGCCCCAACTCTGTAATTCAGCTCTTTTGTCCATGTTTGAACCAAGGTAATGAGGTCAGGAGCTGAGTGACCCTGGTGGAGCCCAAACTGGGCGTCATTGACCAGGGTATTGCTGAGCAAGCGCTGCTTAAAAGCACTGAAACCTTCCATAACTTTCCTGATGATCGAAAGTAGACTGATAGGGTGGTAATTGGCCGGATTGGATTTGTTCTGCTTATTTATATACAGGAGATACTTGGGGTAATTTTCCACATAATCGGGAAAAGCCATTGTAACTGTATTGAAACACTTTGGCTAGGGGAGTGGCAAGTTATGGAGCACAAATTTTCAGTACTATTGCCAGAATATTGTCAGATTATGGACCCTTTGGAGTATCCAGTATCTCCAACCGTTTCTGGATATCGCGTGGACTGAATTGAATTGGTTGATGACTGGTATCTGAATCACTGCAGACCACTGGAAGAGGCTGAAATGGATCACCCACTCAGCACTTCTGTCTGAAGATTGTTGCGAATGAATCAGCCTTATCTTATACACTGATTTGATGGGCTCTTCCATCATGGAGGAAGGCGTTATTTGTGGAATCTCTTCCTCCAGTAAATTGTTTAATTGTCCCCAACGTTTCTCGACTAGGTGATCTGGTCTGATCCTTTGCTTCTGGGATCACTTCGCTCTGTCTATCACTTACTGTTTATGCTGTTTGGCGCATAAGTAGTCCTGTTTGGTGGTTTCACCAGGCTGACACCTCATTTTCAGGTTTGCCTGGTGCTGCTCCTGCCATCCTGCACACTCCATTGAACCAATGTTGATCCTCTGGATTGATGGTAATTGTTGCGAGGGGTATATACCAGGCCATGAGGTTGTGTGGCTGTACAATTCTGCTGCTATTGATGACCCACAACACCTTATGGACACTCAGATTTGAGCTGCTAGATCTGTTCGACGTCTGTCCTATTTAGCACCATGATAATACCACCCAAAATAGTGGAGGTTATTCTCAATGTGCAGGTGTGACTTTGTTTCCACAATGACTATGTGGTGGTCACTCTTACCGATACTGTCATGGACAGATACTTCTGCAACTGGCAGATTAGTAAGGCTGTGGTCAAGTATGTATTTTCCTCTTGTTGGTTCCTTCACCACCTGCCGCAGAACCAGTCTAGCAATTATATCCTTTAGGACCAGGCCAGCTCGATCAGTAATGCTGTAGCTGAGATAATCTTGGAGGTGGACATTGAAATCCTCCACCCAGAGTACATCTTGCGTCCGTGCTACCCCCAGTGCTTCCTCCAAGTGTTGATCAACATGGAGGAGTACTGATTCATCAGTTGGGAGAGACTGGTACATGGTAATCAGCAGGAGGTTTCCTTTCCCATGTGTAAACGAACGCCATGTGACTTTATGGGATACGGAGTCACTGTTGAGGACTGCCAGAGCAATTCCCTTCCAACTGTAACCCACTGTGCCGCCACTTCTGCTGTGTCTGTCCTGCTGGTGAGGCAGGAGATATCCGTGGAAGGCGATGGGCTATCTGGGATATAGTCATGCTCACAGAAACATACCTTACAGATAATGTGTTGCTTCACGAGTCTGTTTATTTCAATTCACTGTTCCCTGCCAGCTGTCTCATTCTAGAAACATGTACATATATTAGCCAAAATCCACTAAGATTTACACCATAAGACCATAAGACATAGGAGTGGAAGTAAGGCCATTCGTCCCATCGAGTCCACTCCGCCATTTAATAATGGCTGATGGCCATTTCAACTCCACTTAGCTGCATTCTCCCCATAGCCCTTAATTCCTTGTGACATCAAAAATTTACCAATCTCTGCCTTGAAGTCATTGAGCATCTCGGCCTCCACTGCACTCCGCAGTAATGAATTCCACAGGCCCACAACTCTCTGGCTGAAGAAATGTCTCCGCATTTCTGTTCTGAATTGACCCCCTCTAATTCTACGGCTGTCTCCACGGATCCTAGTCTCCAGGCCTAACGGAAACAATTTCCTTACGTCCACCCTTCCCAAGCCATGTATTACCTTGTAAGTTTCTATTAGATCTCCCCTTAACCTTCTAAACTCCAATGAATACAATCGCAGGATCCTCAGTCGTTCCTCGTATGTTAGACCTACCATTCTAAGGATCATCCATGTGAATCTCCGCTGGACACGCTCCAGTGCCAGTATGTCCTTCCTGAGGTGTGGGGACCAAACCTGGACGCAGTGCTCCAAATGGGGCCTAACCAGAGCTTCATACAGTCTCAGTAGCACATCGCAGCTTTTATATTCAAATCCTCTTGAAATAAATGACGACATTGCATTCACTTTCTTAATCACGGACTCAACCTGCATGTTTACCTTAAGAGAATCCTCGACTAGCACTACCAGATCCCTTTGTACTTTGGCTTTATGAATTTTCTCACCGTTTAGAAAGTAGTCCATGCTTACTTTCTTTTTTCCAAAATGCAAGACCTCGCATTTGCTCACATTGAATTTCATCAGCCATTTCCTGGACTACTGTCCCAAACTGTCTAGATCCTTCTGCAGCCTCCCCACTTCCTCAGTACTTCCTGCCTGTCCACCTAACTTCGTATCATCGGCAAACTTCGCTAGAATGCCCCCAGTCCCTTAATCCAGATCATTAATATATAACGTGAACAGCTGCGGCCCCAACACTGAATCCTGCGGGTCACCACTTGTCACCGGCTGCCATTCTGTAAAAGAACCTTTTTTCCCAACTCTCTGCCTTCTGTCAGACAGCCAATCCTCAGTCCATACCAGTTTTGGGCATAAGCCCTTCTTCAGGGCTTATGCCCAAAACGTCGATTCTCCTGTTCCCTGGATGCTGCCTGACCTGCTGCGCTTTTCCAGCAACACGTTTCCAGCGTCCATTACAAAATCCATGTAGACTTGTTCTAATACGACCCTGCTCTTCCAAGAATTTAGAAATCTCATCCTGACACAGGCGACTGACTGTGTGGAGTTTGCACGTTCTCCCCATGTCTGCGTGGGTTTCCTCCGGGTGCTCCGGTTTCCTCCCACAGTCACAAATATGTGCAGGGCCAGGTGAATTGGCCATACTTAATTGCCCGTAGTGTTAGGTAAGGGGTAAATGTAGGGGTATGGGTGGGTTTTGCTTCGGCGGGTCGGTGTGGACTTGTTGGGCCGAAGGGCCTGTTTCCACACTGTAATGTAATCTAATCCTTAACAATGGATTCTAGAATTTTACTAACAACCGAGGTTAGGCTAATTGGCATTTAAATTTCCATCTTTTGTCTTGATCCTTTCTTGAACAAGTGGGTTACAATAGCAGTCTTCCAATCATCCGGGACTTTCCCTGACTCCAGTGACTTTTGAAAGATCTCAACCAATGCCTCCGCTATTTCCTCAGCCACCTCCCTCAGAACTCTAGGATGTAGCCCATCGGGGCCTGGAGATTTATCAATTTTAAGTTCTTTTAGCTTTTCTAGCATTTTCTCTTTTGTCATGGCAGCCAAACTCAACTCAGCCCCCTGTCTCCCTTTAATTGTTATGATATTACTCATGTCTTCCACTGTGAAGACTGACGCAAAGTACTTATTAAGTTATCCAGCTATTTCTTTACCTCCCATCACTCGCCTTCCAGCATCGGTTTGAAGTGGCCCAATGTCTACTTTTGCCTGAAGTTTGTTTCTTATGTATTGAAAGAAACTTTTATTGTCATTTCTAACATTACTGGCTAGCCTACCTTCATATTTGATCCTCTCCTTCCTTTTTTCTCTCTTTATTATCCTCCGTTTGTTTTTGTAGCCTTCCCAATCTTCTGATTTCCCTGTGCTCTTGGCCACTATATGGGATCTCTCTTTTTCTTTGGTAAACTTCACGACTTCCTTAGTCAGTGATGGCTGTCTCATCCCTCCACGGATTATCTTTATTATCTTGGGGATGAGCCTCTGTACTGTGTCCTCTATTATACCCACAAAATCCTGCCATTTTTGGTTTACTGTCTTCCCCGCTAGGCTCTGCTTCCAGTCGATTTTCGTCAGTTCCTTTCTCATGCCCTCATTTAACTGTATTTAACCTTTATTTAACTGTAATACCATTACATCCGATTTTGCCTTCTCTCTTTCAAACTGCAGACTGAACTCTACCATATTATGATCACTGCTTCCTCAGTGTTCCTTAACTTTAAGATCTTTTATAAAGTCTGGTTCATTACATAGCACTAGGTCCAGAATAGCCTGATCCCTTATGGGCTCCATGACAAGCTTTCTAAAAAGCCATCCTGGAAGCATTCCACGAATTCCCTTTCTTTGGATCCACTGGCAAAATTATTTACCCAGTCCACCTGCATATTGAAATCCCCCGGGATCACTGTAATGTTGCCTTTCTGACATGCCTTCTCTATTTCCCGGCACATGCTGCGCCCCTGGTCCTGACCACTGTTAGGAGGTCTGTACATAACTCCCATTATGTTTTTTTGCCTTTGTGGTTCCTGAATTCCACTCACTGAGACTCCACATCATCTGACCCTATGTCATTCAGTGCCATAGGTTTAATTTTGTTCTTAACTGACAAGGCAACCCCGCCCCCTCTGCCCACCTCCCTGTCTTTTCGATAAGTTGTAAATCATTGAATGTTTAACTGCCAGTCCTGAACCCCCTGCAACCACGTCTCTGTGATGCCTACCACATCATAATCATTCACGATGATCAGTGCCGTTAGTTCATCTACTTTGTTACGAATGCTACGAGCATTCAGGTAAAGTACCCTAATGCTAACTTTCTTATCATTAGAGATATTGGAAGTCATAAGATGTCCTAAGTTATCCTTCCTTTGTGCTGCATTCCTAGTCTGCCTCAAGCTGAAATCGACCTGCACATATGCTATCCTGCTATTTATCTTTCCATTTAACTCCATACTCTCTGTCGCTTTCACTTTCCCTTCCCCAACTCAGAAGTTTAAAGTCCTACTGACCACCCTATTTATCCTCTTTGCCAGAACATTGGTACCAGATCGGTTCAGGTGGAAACCGTCCCAACGGTACAGATCCCTCCGGTTCTAAATCTGATGCCAATGCCCCATGAAATGGAATCCCTCTTTCCCATACAAATCCCTTAGCCACGTGTTTACTTCCCTAATTTTCTTCTCCCTATGACAATTGGCACGGGCTCGGGCAGTAATCCGGAGATTATGACCTTTGGGGACCTGTACTTCAAATTCCTTCCTAGTGCTTGAACATCCCCAAACAGGTCCTCCACCCTAGCTTTGCCTATGATGTTAGTCCCAACGTTGACCACAACAACTGTATCCTCCCCCTCCCGCTCCAACATCCTTTCAAGCCGGTCGTAGATGTCCTGCACCCGCAGATGACCCGCAGTTTGATTTTGCAAACTGGGCTTGGAGCTTCACCAAAGTTTTTTCTAAAAATCCACATGTTTTAGATCCATTGCTTCTCTTTCATTTGTCTCCCAGTCTGTTTCTCAAACATAATTCCCATTTCATAAATCTATGTTCGTTTTGTCTATGACCATTACTTTCAGCCCCAATAATTTCTCCTAAACCATTTACTTACTATGTTCTAAGTTCCATGTACTCTATCATTTTCCCACACTTGTCTTGGTTTTCCTTGTATTGTTAGAACGTTCTTTGAAGACAGAACTGAAGTAGTGGCTTCATAGTTCTACCAGTTCCCTGTTCCCCATTCATCATTCTCTAGTTTCAAACTGTAAGGAAACTGCACTTGTCTTCTCATGTTTCTCACATTGACATGATTTAACAAGTTATTACAGTTCATTTTTATAACCCTTGTGAATATACTCTTCAGGAACTCATCAATTCCTGCCTTAAACTGCTCAATAATTGACTTTCCACACCATACACTCACAGGAGCATAGACTCTGTGCCGACAGAAGTACAGCACCATCTATATTAGTCCCACTTTCCGACAGCAGGCCCATAGCCTGGAATGTTATGACACTTCCAACTGCTTATCCAAGTACTCATTGACGAATGTGAGGTTACCCATGATAATTCCCCTCTCAGGATGTAATCTCAGAACCCAACACCCACCAGGTGAAAAAAAATGTTTAAATCCTCTCTGAACCTCAAACTTTTCGCTTAAAAAAGTGTGCTCCTTTGTTCTTGACCCTCAAAGGAACAGTTGGTATCTATCCACCCTGTCCGTATCGCTCATAATCTTATCCTTCTGAATCATGGACCCCTCAGCTTTCTCTGCTCCAAATTATACAACCCGAGCTTATCGAGCCTCTCTCTATAGCTGATATGCTCCCATTCCAGGGAACATCCTGGTGAATCACGTCTGCATCCCTCCAGTACAATCACATCCTTCCTGGAATGTGGCTCCCAGAACTACACACAGAACTGCATTTTGGCTAAACCAAAGCAATGTATTGCTCTTATAACCTACACCTGATTAGGAAACGCTACCCCCAAGGTCCAATTCTTAACTAGTCCATTCACCTGTCCAGCCAATTCAAGGATGTGTGGAGAAGCACACTCAGAGGTTCCCAGTGTACTGCCATTCACTGAGTCCTCCCCTGCCTGGTTCCTTCTCCTAAAGTGCATCACCTCATATTTATCAGGGTTACATTCTATCTACCGTTCATCTGCCCATCTGACCATTCCATCTGCATCTTCCTGTAACTTAAGGCCTTCCTCCTCACTGCTAATCACCCAGCCAATCTTTATGTCAAACATACACTTACTTATCACAACTCCCCTAATCTCCACCTAGCCCCCTCCACATTCACTTCTATATATTTTTTATGAATAACACAAACAGTAAGGGACGCAGCACTGAACCCTGTGGTACACCAGGGGACATTGGTCTCCAGTCACACCAACAGCGTTCTCTCACCACCCTCTGCCTCCTGCCACAAAGACAATGTTCGTTGGACCTTGTCAAGTTTTGCTTCACATTGTGAGATTTTGCTTTATTTTTCAGTTTCCAAGCTGGAAATTTGTAAAAGAGCTTCCTAAATAAAAAAAAAAATGATCTCCTCAAACTAATTCAATCAAACGCATTGGATGTGACTTCCTTCTGATAAAGTCATGATGATTATCCCTGATCAAACCTTGCGGTTTTGATTGGAATTCAATTTTCTCTTTCCCTATTTTCTCCAGTAGTTTCCTTAACAATGATCTAATACTCGCTCGTCTATAATTACCTGGTCTATCTCTCCCACCCTTACTGTGAAGTGGAATCGTATTAGCAGTGCTCCAGTTCTCTGGCACCTCCCCATGGTCAGATTCTAATTAAAATATTCATTCAGGGTCTTTCTTCCCTTGACCCCAATAGCCGCGAGTGATGCAACTCATTCAGACATGGGGATTGGTTCAAATGTATACAGAACAAAACCTCAAATCCCTGCTCGTATTTTACATCCATCTGTTCAAGAGCTTCCCCGTCCATCTTCTTGAATTCTGTACCTGTCTCCTCCTTCTCCCAAGTAAAATAGATGTGATGGTCTCATGTAACAATCCATCAATGTTCTCCATCTTGACACACAGATTGTCCCTTTCGTTTCTAACGGACACTAACTGTTTGCTGATTATTCTGTTCTATTTGTCCTTGTAGAATATCGTGGTATTCTTCCTGATCTCACCTTGTACTTCTCCATGTCCTTCTGTTATTCAGTCCTCTCTATGTTTCTCAGTTTCACTGCAATTACCTCTCATGTTTTGAAACTTGAGATCGCAGGCTGAGTTTCCAAATCAGACAATCTTGCCATTTTAGGGATTAATTTTGATCATACCTTTTGAAGCTCCTCTGTACTCAATATATTCTTTCTTAGATTGGGAATCCGAACGATACACAATACTCTAAATTTAGTCTCATGAACACTCGATGCAACTGGTGCACGACGTCCTCTATATTCCAATTACTTTCACATGAATTTGCATATATTCTTCCAAATACCTCTCGGTTTAACTTTTCTTATGAGTTTCCTGTATGAGTTCTTTTAAAAATAAAGCTCATGAATATCCAACTATAAGTTATCCATTGGTTTTTCATTGCCTATGTTTGAAGAATGATCTTCAAACCATTCCAAAAATATGTTTGCCACTTCTGGTTTCCCTTTCATCGGTACATTCTCACTCTCCCCAGTTATGTTATTAACTTCTAAATATCTCGTAGCATGTTCTTTGCAATCAAGTCCAACAGATACCCGACTGCGGATGGCAAGATAACTGGTCTGTAGTTCACCATTCTCCAAATTCATTCTTTCTTAAACTGTTTGATAATATTTATAACCTTTGCCTTATCTAGATTGGCTAAATGCCTTTCGGGAATGTATCGGAAATTAAAGTGAAAATCCGCGATGCAATCAACATGTCTATTGCTGCTTTCTCTGAAATTCTTGTATGAAGTACATCTAGTCTGTCAGACTTATAAATACTCAGTCCAGTTTTTTTGCAAAGTTAACCTCAAACACAGATAAGAATCGTCTTAGACTTTACTTACACAAGTTCCATGGTCACTTGGTATATCTGGAATAATTTCTGGCCATTCTTCCATGAAGATAGACTCAAAAACACTGTTTCTTTTCCCTGAGATTTTTCTGTTCTCTGCAATAAATTATCCTGAATGCACACCAACTGTTCCACATTTGACCTTGTTTTTATCTTTTATTTCATACAATGATAGACGCTTTTTAGCAGTCTTCATGTTTTTTTTTCGTTTGCATGCTTTTTCCCATTTTGATTTTCTTCTCAGTTTCTTGATCATCCTTTGCTGGGTCCTACATTTCTCTGAATCCACTGGGTTACTGCAACACTTGGCATTTTTCTAAGCTGCCTTCGTTCATCTAATAGGTAGATGAAGGTGGGGTTGAAAGTGATAGTCGGAGATCAGGGTGGACCAGCTTGATGGGGAGGAAGGTGGACACCTTGGGTGTAGCGTTTCCTAATCAGGTGTAGGTTATAAGAGCAATACATTGCTTTGGTTTAGCCAAAATGCAGTACTGTGTGTAGTTCTGGGAGCCACATTCCAGGAAGGATGTGATTGTACTGGAGGGATGCAGACGTGATTCACCAGGATGTTCCCTGGAATGGAGCATATCAGCTATAGAGAGAGGCTGGATAAGCTCGGGTTGTATAATTTGGAGCAGAGAAAGCTGAGGGGTCCATGATTCAGAAGGATAAGATTATGAGCGATACGGACAGGGTGGATAGATACCAACTGTTCCTTTGAGGGTCAAGAACAAAGGAGCACACTTTTTTAAAAGGGAGGTGCTGACTTGGAAGGTTGGAGTGGTATAAGGTGGGATTAGGGAAAATGGGGGGATCCACTATGATCCCCTGTGGTTGGAGGGTCCCAAGGCAGAAGATGAGGCTTTCTTCCTCCAGGCTTCTGGTGGCTCGGGTTTGGCGATAGAGCAGGCCTAGGACCCTCATGTCCTTGACAGAGTGGGAAGAGGAGTTAAAGTGCTCAGCCACAAGGCGATGGATTTGTTCAATATGGCTGTCCCAGAGGTGTTCTCTGAAATGATCTACAAGTTGACCTCCTGCCTCGCCAATGTAGTGAAGACCACATTGGGTTTACTGGATGCAGAATAAGAGGCGTTCTGTCTGCCTTCATCACCTATTACTTTCAACCCCATCTTCATCTACCTGTCGCAATCCCTGCTAACGTTCCCCCTGCCACACGCCCTTCTCATTTATCTTTCAGCCCCCTTGGCCCATAAGCTTCATTCTTGATGAAGTGCTTATGCCCGAAACATCGATTTATCTGCTCTTAGTATGCTGCCTGACTGTGCTTTTCCAGCACCAACCTCTTGCACTCTGATCTCCAGCATCTGTAGTCCCCACTTTCTCCTCACATCTTCATGGCTTGCATGACTCAGATTTATAACGGTTACTTCAAATAAAACAAAAACTGTCGTGTACTCAAACAGCATAAAAGAAAACCAACACATTGTGGTCACTGTTCCCAAAAGGTCCTTTCCAGCAAAATTTTCAATTAGCTCTTCTGATCACTCAACACCAATTCCTAGATAACCTGATCTCGAGCTCAGTGCTCGACATAATGTTCATGTAAACCATCTCACACGTGGTCACGGAATCCATTTCTCCTAGCATTAGCATTCAATTGGGTTAACACAGTTCAGATATAATTTAAACAGTACATTATTACTGCAGTACCCACAAATGTGTATATCTCATTTCCTGTTTTATAACATGTCCAGCATTTGTACTGCAGCTTTCACTTTGATATATAACTCCCATCAATGTTTGCTTCTCCTTGCTGTTTTTGCGCTCCACCTTACTAGATTCTGTGCAATCTGAGCGACGTGGGCTCTGGGGAGGTTAATGACAGAGATCATCTCGCCACATCATTTATGATCTTCTCAAACTTTAATTTCTCCAGATCTCCCGTTATACCGATGGAGTAGAGACGGACAATGATCTTCCAACAATGCTCTGTATTCCCCCAGAGAGCTGAGACAGCTCTCACCTGGGTGGGAACTTTACAACAGGCAGGTAAATTGTTGCTGCTGCTGTACAGGGTCTTAGTGAGATCACATCTGGGGTAGTGTGTACAGATTTAATCGCTTCCATGAAGAAAGGATGTTGTTATATTGGAAGCAGCTCAGAGATGGTTCCCTCAACTGATTCCTGCAATGAAGGTGGTAGCTTATAACGAAAGGGTGATCAGGTTGACCCAGTAGCCATTGGAGTTTACAAAAATAAAGGATGATCTTATTTCAACATAGATGACAGAAGGAGTCAACAAGTGAAGCGAATTACACAGATAGTGGAGGAATCCATTCCGTTCTCCAGCCTGTTACACAGGAATAACAGGAGGATATTCAGGCCTTCGAACCTGTTACCTCAAAACAGAATGAGGCTTGTCAGCCCCTGGAGCCTAATATATATTTACAGAAGGAGGCCAATCAGCCACACGAGCCTATAGCAGTAGCCTATGCTGCACCAGTATCCTGTTAAACAGCAACAGGATCAGTCCATTCAGCCTCCTCAAGTCTGTTACATAGGAACTGGAAGAAGTCACACAGTGACTGGAAATGATGACACTGGGATAACAGGAGGCCATTCAGACTCACCGAGCCTATTGCAAGGGAATTCGATAAGGATAAAAACCATCTGAGACTTCTTTCATGAAAACGGAAGAGGCAATTTGGACACGTGTCTGTTGTATGGGAACAAGAGAAGACCAATCAATCCCTCGGTCCCATCTCCAGGATACATGATGAGACCGTTCAGTATTTCCATCTGTTATGGAGAAGTATGAGAAGACCCACCAGCCTCTCAAAATGTCAGACAGCAAAAGGAAGATTCCATAATCGCCCAATCCTCTGAAGCATCAACAGGAGGAGGTCATTCTGGCCTTGGAGATGACAACATGGGAACACCAGAAAGACGTCAGCCCATCGAGTTTGTACACCAGCAGGATGATGAGTCCATTCAGCCACACATGGCTCTTCCACAGCAATTGGAGCAGATCTCTTAAAACGTTTGCCCATTAAATAGGAATTCAAAGAAAACGTAAAGGCTTTCGAAAGGGAAGAACTTATAATAATGGTATACATTAGGGACGAAAGTGTATCAATACACTATTGTAATTTAAGGCAAATTGTTACATGTTCAGGATGTTTGTTTAGGATGTTTGCAAAGTTAAACCACAATCCGTCAGAATCAACTGGTTTTACGAAGGCTAAATCGTGTTTGAATTGTTTGCTTGACTTATTTGAAGATGCACAAACAAGATGGGTCGTGGAAATCCTGGAGATGGAACATATCTGGTCTTCCTGAAGGCATGGGATATGTCGCTTCTCCAAAGAGTAAGTGGTAAGATCAGACAACATGGCTTGGATGAAAGATTGGTTAACCAACAAAATGGAGGCAGATTGAATAAATGTGTTATTTTCTTTTGGCAAATGTACTTTGTGGGGTGCCATTGATTTCGTACTCACGGCTCATACATTTGCGATCGATGGTAGTGCTGATCGATGGTTGATGGGATAGAAAATGTGATGCCACATTTTCAGATGACACTCACATTGGTAGGATATTACTTCGGAATGATTATGCAAGAGATTTAAAACTTTATGGATAGGTTGGATGAATGGACCAACATTTGGCAAGGAAATTTAAAGTGAATAAATGTGGGGCTATTCAAGTTGGCCAGTATAATAGAAAGAAGAGAAAGGAGAGAAAGTTCAAAGTGTTTAGGTGCAGAGGGATCTGGGTGTCTGCTTGCATATCACAGAAAGCCTGCCTGTGGGTAATGCAAGTAATGAGAAATGCAAGCATAATTTCAGTGTTTATTTATAAAAGGATGGAGTAGAAAGGTAGGGAGTGTTTGTGTAGCTATGCACGGCATTTGTCAGGATGCAACTGGAGTACAGTTTGGGTGTCCTGCAGAATGAGGTATTTCCATTGGAGGCAAGTCAGAAGAGCTTCATTAGATTGATTCCATATTTGAAGTGTTTGTCTTATGAAGAGAAATAGAGCAGTTTAGGCTTATACTCTCGAGATTATAAGACTGAAAGGAGATCCCATTGAGGTCTGTAAAATGCTATTAAGTAATTGAAAGTGTAGATGTGGAGTGGAGTTTTTTTCATCTGGCGCAATCTACAAGAGACTGGAATTTTAGGATGGAGAGATGGCAGGAAAGTGGAACAGAGGCCGCGTTATCATCAGCCTCCTCGAGGGGTTGGATTCCTCACAGATGCTCCCGTGTTCTGGGGGGTTCACTCAGATCCGTTCAGACATGGCATGTTTTGCTCTATCCCTGATCGTCTGCTCCCAGACACTCCAAGTGACCGCATTGCTCTCCGTACACATGGAATACTTTGATGTGGTTGATTGGTGGTGGGGATGGTATTTTCAAACGTGCATCAAGGGGACAGCCTTTATCCAAGATATATTCATTTCTTTCTACGTGGAGACCCGATGACAATGGGAACGGCTGACTGCTTCTGAATGAAGAGGCCGTAACTGCTGCCAGGATCGTGGGTATTCACCCACATGATGTACTGTGCATGGGTACACTGTAACATTAATAGAGAGAGAAAGCTCCTACAGTTCCTCTACCTCTCCCCATTGACATGGGTACTCTGCAGATACCATGTACACCATCGGGAATCCCACTGTACTGGGTACACCCGACAGCTCCCTGCTGTGGGAGAAACAATGTATTTGCCTAATCCACCAGATATATCCTCCCTCCATCACCGAATGGTAACATTGATGTTGAGATACTGGGAAATGATGGATATGTCACCGAGTCCTGCCTGGAAAGTTCTGGATCATAGAAGCTGAATGAAACAGCGACCCTAACAGCCACTGGCAGCACCATCCTCCCCCTCGTGTGAAGCTGCAGGTCATATTGAAGGAGGTGACACTTTTCTATGATCAGCTCCTTATTCAGTCAGGGCCCCTCACACACTGCTCCTGGCTCAAGAGGAGCTTGGGAAGTTGTTCCTGGAAAACCCGGGGTGGATACAGCAGATCCCTTTCCCCACACACACACTCACACCGTGGTTTCAGAGCTTCCCCCCTCTGCAGCCTCTGCTCCATTTGTTGTTCATGTTGCAGGCTCAGATGCTGTAACTGCAGTCCCCATGCTCCATCCAGAGTTGGGTCACCAAATCCTCAGGTCTCCCTGAATGTCTGAGGCAACCTACAGCACAACCTCCAGCAAAGCATCCCCAGCCCCTCCAATAAATTTTCAATTGCAGAAGCCAGTCAGAAGCCCCTCGCTACAAGTGTTGTGGGCCAGGACAGGTTCCCCCCAAAATATTTCCATAAGGCCATTTTGACCCAAACTTTCCTTATTTTGAATATAGATGGGAAGTGTGCGTTCCAGATATGTTGTGACTCGTCAAACCACTCGACATTAAGCAATATATAATCTATTCAAATGCTTTAGTTAAAATGCAATCAACGAAAAGAACATTTTGGGATAGCTTATATGTTGGAACACTTACACAAACAATAGATACCGTACCTTCTTGGTTTACACCGCTTGGCACAAATATATATTCAAATACAGATCCTTACAGCACTTTTCCAATCCAGGAGGAAACAACATCAACAGAGATCTCAGAGAGAAAAACAGCTGTGCATCATGTATTGAAACTTCCAACCCTTCTGGGATCCCCAGCAGCTTCTGAATGCTGCAGCTAAAAACAAAACGAGGAAACCTGGTCTGGGAGAGCTGGCCACTGCCCTTCCATTGTTACCACCGCTTTAATGAAACCTAAAATCTCAGTTACTTATTTTAACTGTTTTCAGACAGCAGTTCTGCACCTCTGCCTTTAAAATATCTCTTCAAAGAAAACCAGAGAAAATAATCTTTTTACAGTGATAGTATCCTCACACCTTGATCTTTAAGAAAATAATCCATCAATGTACATTTTAGACCTCCTAATCTTCCTCTGTTATGCTTTATATTGACTCTGAGCATACAAATGTTCACAACTATTTCGATTTCAGTCATTTTACTCCTACGACAGAATGCCTTTGTATTTCTTCATCCAAGTCTCCACAAAGTGTGAAAACTTAGGTTTTCTCGCCCTGTCACCTGTGTAGTTTCAAATTGAATGGCAGCAATAATAAGCTCCATCGAAACAGACTGGTATTTTTCTCAACAGTTCTACAAATGAACTGTTCCAATATACCAACATCCCATAAACACACCCCTTGGCAAAAAGGAACATTCAGACATGCGTTCTTGCATACAGTTCTCCAATCCAGGAGGAAACAGCATCAAGTGAGGTTCCAGAGAGAATAGCAGCTAGGGATAATTTACTAAAACTTACAACCCTTCTGGGACGCAAGCATCTGGTGATTGTTATAGCTACAATAAAAAAAAAACTAGAAATCCTGGTCTGTGCGATCTGGCCATTGTTACTACTATTTATTGAAATAAAACCTAAAAGCCCCGTAAGTTATTTACTTGAGCCGTTTTCAGTAGGCAGTTTGGCCTTTAAGAGCTCTTACTAAAGAAAAAGAAGAAAATAACCTTTTATTTAAAAAGTGACAGCATTGTCAGGCAATTTAGATGCCTGGTCCTCTTCTCAGTGGGCTTCCTCGTGTTTCTGATCACAAGGTCACCTGAGAGGGACAGCCACAGGTACAGACCAAGTTACAAGGATGTGTCTCATAACGTCTGAAACACGCCTGTCCATGGACCATCACATGGGACATACCGGGAAGTGAACAATAGCCTGACACACACCATTTCATTATTTCTGAGATACACAATGCCAGCACTCGATACACTAGGGAGCCAAAACCCAAGGCCAGGGAAAGATACAGAGGGACAGAGAGATTCAAATTAAAGACAGAAACAGATAGGTAATTAACTGAAAATATGTTGTGGAAATATGGGGAAAAAGACAGGGTAGTGGGACTAACTAGAGAAGTGAGATCTTCGAGAGTAATATGACAAGAATCAGAATATTGATTAAACGCATTGTCAGATCAGCTGAAATAGCTTGTTACATCAAACATTAACTGGGACAAGATGACAGCCCAGCATGGAGAGCTGTGCAGACCATGCTAGTGTGTTGCTCAGTAAACTGCACTATCATCCAGCATGGAAAGTATTGCAAACTTTACTATCATATGCTCACCATACTCGCATTAGATGACTGCCTACAATGGGAAGGTTTGGTGTGTGTGTGTGTGTGTGTGTGTGTGTGTGTGTGTGTGTGTGTGTGTGTGTGTGTGTGTGTGTGTGTGTGTGTGTGTGTGTGTGTGTGTGTGTGTGTGTGTGTGTGTGTGTGTGTGTGTGTTCATCAGAGACTGAGAGCGTGTATGTGCGCGCGATTGGCGTGTTTGAATGCAAAACTCTTTGTTTGAGAAGGAACGCACATGGAGAAAATTATTTTAAATACGAACAACTGGCTGGCCTATTGTCAATCAACAGAGAGAACAAAAGAGGTTTCATGGACAGATGAGGTAAAGTATTTGAGAATGTAAAAATAAAGGCATTGCCAGACAAAACAACAATATACATCTGCGTGCATATGAATGACAGATGGATCGAGGTTTGGTGTGAGTTCGTATCTGATTTCCTTCGGCAGTTTTGAAGCCGGGAGCGTCAGCAGCAGATTATTGGCTTTATCAAGACTGTACTTCATAGCTCAAGATTCAAGCAGCAGATGGAGTAAACCAGTGAGATAGATTCTGGAATCGTGAGTATTTCAAATTAGAAATGGTCAGGGAATGGTGTCAAGGATCAGCTCATGGTCAAAGGGATCTTCCATAGTTGTGACTTGCCTGCTTCAGTCGCAGATATTGGCTAGGGATGGGATGCAAACAGTGGAAGGAAGTGGAGTTTGTAACTAGAACAGTAGACAGTGACCTCTGTGCTCTTAATCTTTAAATAACAAAATCAATGATACAATGCATTGTGGTTCTCCGCTGAAACTGAGTCGGTCAACATCGAGACCCGTGAGAAACACTGCCAGAGCAGAGGGAGACAGTAATTGAGTACCTTCATTGATGTAGTTAGTAGTGTTCTGGAGAGTGAATATCTGGATTCAGTTTCAACAGGAACAATAATAGTGGCAAGAAGTATGGACTATATGAAAGAACAATAATACAGTCATAATTGGTTTGTAGAAAACAAAATCTGGACAGTGACACTTACCAGGAACACTAACGATAGCCAGGAAGGGATAATAAAAGTGTTGAATAATGAGAAGAGCGTAAAAGATCTGTGATGGTAATGAAAACCAATTAAGTGCAGAAAGATACCAAACATAATCGGATAAGCGCCTGTCTATGGTTGGAATATTCCAGTCTAATATTCTCAGATTCTGATCCATTGCTGAAACATTCCAGTCTAATGTTCTCAGATTCTGATCCATTGTTGGAATATTCCAGTCTACTGTTCTCAGATTCTGATCTTTCCTCCCCCTTTCTCTGGACCTGTCAGTGCTGTCGGTGATGCTCCCGCTCATGTTATGGGATAACACATTGAACAGCGCCCATTAATCATTAAAAGATGGAAACCCTCCACTGGGATAATTAGAATCCATGGAGACCCTCATTAATCGCAGTCACTGAACAAATAGACTCAGTTAACTCGATCCATACATCACTGTTTATAACACTATAAAAGGGAACAATTACTGGGTTTGAATGGAATGGATGAGGTTTGCTGATGGATGGACGATAATCCTTTCAAAGTTTTTAATCGTTTTTGCATTGTGTATGAGAATATTAATAGAACACTGCAAGGGTCTATATATGTTCCACGTTGTTTATGAAAGGAGGCAGTTATAAAATAACAGATTGGCTGCATTAAAGAAGTCGGGTGGATAAGTTTCTAGATACCTTAACACAAAGTACGGTACTGATTGACCAGTGTGAGGCTACTCCTGGTTTGAATGCCCTGTTATGAAATCCTTTCATAACCTACAGACAGAGCATTGAGACTGCTGCTCAGGAACAGGCCGAAGCAATTCTGTCCCTATGGGCCTCTTACAGAGGGATAAGAGAAGGCCATTCAGCCCGTATTAGCCTGTTGCTACTTGAAAAGGTGGAAAGGTGGAATATCGGCACATTTTAACAACAGAATCATTCAGAACAAAGAGATGTGTCGCTGCAGCTTTATGAAGTGCTACTGAGAGGGCACCTGGAGTACATTGTGTTGTTTGTGTTTCTGTAACTGAGAAGGAATGGGCCTCAATTAGATACAGTTTATCGGCTGCTCATAACCATCGGGTTGCTGTGTCATTTAATGTCTCAGGTCTGTTACACAGGGACAAGAAGAGGCCATGAAGCCTCTCGAGTGTGTTATAGAAGAATATGAGGAGGTCATTAAGCCTCTTGAGTCTATTACAGAGGGACAGAAGAAGGCCATTCAGCCTCTCAAGCCTATTACAGAGGGGCAGGATGTGTCTATTTAGCATTTCAACTCTGTTACGCATAAATATTAGTTCTACACTAGTTGTGGAATAGGAAAGACCTGATGTAAACATTGAAGTTCTAACTTCGAATGAGGCCAATTTTGAAAGTGTTAGGCGAGCCCTGTGAAAGGGTAATTGGAATATCCTATGCACAGGTAAAGGGATGGTTGGAAAATGCAAGGCCATCAAAACCTGGTTTCAGATAGTCCAGAGCCAACGTGTTCCCATTAGTGAGAGGGGCAAGGCTAGTGGGTGCAGGGAGTGCTGGATGGCTAGATATATTGATGCTCTGGTCAAGGTAAGGAAGGAGATATATGTCAGGTAAACAGAGCTGAGATCAAGTGAATCCCCAGAAGAGTATAACGGCAATAAGTGCATAGTCAATGGGGAAGGCGGGCCAGAAAAATGTGGACCTGAGATGGCTTTAGAAATAGGGTTAACGAGACATTGAAGAAATTCTGCAAATCCTTTGATGGCAAAAGATTAACTAGGGAGAGAATAGGGCCCCTTAAAGATCAGTAAGGCTACCTATGTGTGGAACCACACGAGATGGGAGAATACGAAACAAGTATTGCTCCTCAGTATTTAATGTGGAGGGGGTTAGAAGAGCGAGATAATGAAGAAATATATAGTGATATCTTGAAAAGTATCTGTATTACAAGGAGATGTAGGACATTTTAAAATATATAAAGGTGAGTAAATTCCTGGGACCTGATCAGTTGTATCACAAAAGTATGAGGAAAGCTAGGAAAGAGATTGCTTAGCATTTTGCGGATATATTTGTATATTTGACTTCCACAAGTGAGGTGTCAAAAAACGAGGAGGGCTGCTAACATAGTGTCATTACTTCAGAAAGTAAGGAAAAAAAAGGTAACTATAGATCGGTGAGTCTGACGTCAATGGTGACTAAATTGTTGGAGAGGATTTTGAGGGAAAGGATGTATATGCATTTGGAAAGACAAGGACTAAAGAGGGCTTTGTACATTAGAGATCACGTCTCACTGACTCGGTGGAATTTTTTGTGGAAGTGATGAAGATGATTGATGAAGTCAGGACAGTGTATTTTGTCTTAATGGAATTCAGTATGAAAACTAAAATTTTCTCCATGGTAGACTGGTTAGCAAGGTTAGACTGCCTGGAATCCAGGAGAGCTCGCCATTTAGATCCAAACTTTTCTTGAATATTGGAGACAGGGCGTGACAGTGGAAATTTGTTCATTGAACTGTGACCAGTGGCGTGCCGTAAAGATCAATAGTGAGTCCACTGCCTTTTGTCACTTATACAAATCATTTGCACTTGAGTATATGAAATATGGTCAGTAAGTTTGTAGATAATTCCAAATTTGGTGGTGTAGTCGACAGTGAAGAATGATATCTCAGAATATAATGGGACGTTGATTAGGTGAGCCGAGGAGTGGCAGTTGGAGTTTATTTTAGATAAATGTGAAGTGTTCCATTTTGGCAAGAAAAATCAGGGCAAGGCATATAGGTAGGGTCCTGTCGAAAGTTGCCAATCAAGGAAAACTCCATAGAAACTATAGAATCCCTACAGTTAGGAAACAGGATTTCCGGCCCATCGAGGCCACACCAACCCTCTAAACAGTATCCCACTGGACAAACCCCTACCCTACCCCGCTGAGCCTGCATTTCCCCTGGCTAATCCACATCGTCTACACATCCGTGGGTACTGTGTGCAGTTTAGGATGACCAATCTACCCTTATCTGTATGTCTTTATACTGTCGGAGGAAAACAAAGCACTCGGAGGAAACTCACAGAGACACGGGAAGAATACACAAACTCCACACAACGAATCATTCAAAGATGGAATTAAACAAAGATCGCTGCCCTGTGAGGCTAGCCTTGTGGTGCAGGTTCTCCGTTCCTTGAAAGTGCTGTCACAGATAGACAGCGTAGTGAAGAAGGCATTTGGTGATCTTTCCTTGACTGGTGTGTGCTTTGAGTAGAAGCATTTGCATGACATGTTAAATCTGTACAGGACATTGGTTTGGCCATTTTTGTAATATTGCCTTTAAGTCTGGTCTCCCTGCATTCGGAAAGATGTTGTCAAACTTGAAAAGGCATAGAAGAGATTTAAAAGAATGTTGCAGGTGTTGGAGGGTGAGAGTTACAGGATGAGTTTGAATAGGCTGGGACTATTTTCAAGTGATGAGACTGACGGGAGACCTTAAAGAGGTTTATAAAATCATGAGGGGCATAGTTAAGGTAAACAGTCAATGTCTTTTCCCAGGATAGACGCGTCCAAAATTAGAAGACAAAGATTTAAGGTGAGAGGAGAAAGTCTTTAAAAAGGGACGTGAGTGGCAACATTTTCACACAGAGACTGCTATGTGTATGGATTGAACAGCCAAAAGAGGAGGTGGAGGCAGATACAGTTACACCATTTAAAAGGCATTTGAATGGATACATGCATGGCAAGTAGTAGAAGGGGATGGGCCAACTGCTGGCAAGGCGGACGAGATTAAGTTAGGATATTTGGTCGGTATGGATGACAACACCGAAGGATCTTTTTCCGTGCTGTACATCTGAGAGTTTATTGATTCTTGCGTGTTTAACAAGGGGACAGGAGGAGGCTATTCAGCTTCTGAATTCTGCCAGTGAGCTTGTTTGGTCAATTACTGACAGGCAAATGCAAAAATACATCTTTCTGATTTTGATGGTGATTCACTGAAACAGGAGAAAGGTTTTTAGTCAAGAAAAGCCGTAAAGAATGTGAAGAGGCCATTCAGTCCCTCAATTCCATTCCACAGGAGCAGCTGGTGAGCACAGAGCTAATGCAGCCTGTTACTCAGGAGCGGGAGGAGGAAATCTATTTTCACAAAACTTGGATTAGGAGGCAGTCACTCAGTTGCTCAAGACTGGGACACAGGTACAGGATGGAGTCACTCAACTGCTCGAGACTGGGACACAGGAGCAGGAGGCAATCAATCAACTGCTTGAAACTGGGACACAGGGAAATCTGGCGGCTTGTGAGGCCCGACGATCCTGTTACGCAGAAACAGGAGGAGGTGACTCACTCCCCACCAGTATGGGACACTGGGAGAGAAGGGGAGTTTGCTTGGAACAAACAGAAATATATGAAAAAGTTGCATTAGTTGGATTTCCAACTAATCCTGCCCCACCATTCACTAAGACCACGGCTGATCTGATTGTGATTTCCTCATTCCATTTTACGGAGATTGTCCTCTCTGCAGCCTCTGCTCCATTTGTTGGTCATGTTGCAGAACCAGATGCTGTAACAACAGTCACCATGACTCATCCAGAGGGATAGATCCAATCACAACACTGAAAACACAAAATAAATGTATTGCCAGATGTTTAGTTCTCTGACATTCCCAATCCAACTCACATAACCACTCCATCCATTATACGTTAAGGATGGAGCAGTGTGTAAATCCGACTGGCGTACTGCTGAATGCAACCCAGCAATGTCCAGATTGGAACTCTGTGCAGCCCACACCAATGCCTGATCTATAATCCTGGGCTAAATGTCCAGCGTGGGAAGCTGTGCAGATCGCACTGCTTCATTCATATATAAACCCAGATTGTTGCATTTTTCGGTGACATATGTTAGATTCCTGTCCAACGTAGGTAAACTTGCAGCCAATGCTGGAAGTGACAGGATGTGCAGCTCCCATCCATTTACAGCTCCATAACTCCACTGTACCTTGACAAGGGGTGCAGTGGATGTGAAAATCACTGCTATGGAGAGATGTAAATGGAAACAGTTTAAATACCAATAGATCTGATTAACACGAGTATCACACCAGTATTTAAAGTTGAAATAACTGAGATAATATCCAATGAGGTTTCGTGAATGGTGCAAAGTAGTTAGAGGGGGATGGTAATGTTATAGTGGTTGCACTATAAGTCTCCAAATCAACAATGGGAATTAGAGGAAGAAATATGCAGAAAGACTGGGGAGACTTGCAGGAACAATAGGGTTGTTATAATAGGTGATTTTAATTTTCCGAACATAGACTGGGACTTCCAGATGGTTAGGAACTTAGATGGAACGTAACTTGATAAGTTTGTTCTGGAAAGTTTCCACAAACAGTATGTAGCGTATCCTATTGGGGAAGGGACAAATTCGACCGACCGTTGGGAAATAGGGCAGGATAGGTGAAGGAGATAAAGTGGGGGAGCATTTTGGGAAAAGTGATTAGAGTTGTATTAATTTTACAATAGTTATGGGAGGGACAAAATTGGTCCACAGATTCAAGTTCTAAATTGGGGCAAGGCATATTTTATTGTAATTAGACAAGGGATTGCAGGGGATGATTGGAGCAGTTTGTTTCGAGGGAAAAGGATTCCGGGCAAGTTGGAGGGCTTCAAAAGTGAGATAGCTCGAGTTCAAGGTTTCCATTTTACTGTGAGGGTGAAGGTAAAGTGAGACTGGACGAGAGAATCCTGGATGTCAATAGATATTGAGGCTCTGACCAGAAAAAAAGAGGCGTGGCTCAGGCTCAGGAAGCTCGTATCAAGTGAATCTCTGGAACTTTACAGGGGATAGAGGAGTTTACTGAAGAAGGAAATCAGCAAGGGGAAAAGGGGGCATGAGATAGCCTTGGCTGAGAAGATTAGGGTGAATCCAAATTCAGTATAGTGAAGACAAAGAACAATTAGAGAGAGAATAGGATGCGTTAAAATCCAAAATAGGCATGCATGTGTAAATTCTGAAGAAATGGGTAATGTCCTCAATTTCCCCTCTGTGTTTACCATGAAGAAAGACATGAAGACCTGTAGCCTTTGGTAGGTTAATTGTCATATCTTTGTACTGTCCATATCAGAGTAGAGGTGCTGTTGGGCATATTAGAACGCACAACGCCAGACAAAGCTCTTGGTCCTGACCAGATATATCGAAGAGCACTGCAAGAGGTGAAAGAAAAAGTTTAGGGGCCAAGTTCTCAGAAGACTGGGCGGTAGCAAATGTTGTGCCCTTATTCAAGAATGGCTGCTAAGAAAAGCCTAGGAAATATAACCCAGTTATGCTTCACACCTGTTTTCGCTACACCACTTGAGAAGCTTCTCAGAGATAAGATGTGCATGCATTTGGAAAGACAGAGTTTGACTTGGAGCAGTCAGCATGGCTTTGTGCATGCCGGATTATGCCCAACAAATTTTGTTGGAGATTTTTGAGGATTGACTAGGAAGGTTGACGAGATCAGGGTGGTGGACATAGTCTATATGAATTTCAGTAAGGCCTATAATAAGGTTCCACATAGTAGGCCGCTCTAAAAGGTTAATCGCATGGAATCCAAGGTGAACTGGCAAATTGGCAACACAATTGGTTTGACGTTATGAAGCAAATGGCTATGGTGGAGATACGCTTGTCGGACTGGAGGCCTGTGACTAGTAGAGTGCCTCAGGGGTCGGTGCGGGGCCCATTGCTGTTTGTTATCTATATCAATGATCTTGATGAGAGTGCACAACGCAAGATTAGTAAGTTTGCAGATGACACAAAAATAGGAGGTATCGTTTGCAGCGAGAAACGTTATCAGAAATTGCAGCAGTACCTTGACCAGCTGGGGAAGTGGGCTGAGGAATAGCAAATGGAGTTTAATACAGATAAGTGTGACGTCTTGCATTTTGGAAAGTCAAATCCAGGGAGGATTTTAATGATGAATGAGAGGGTCTTAAGAAGTGTAGTGGAAAAAAGGGACATTGGAGATCAGGTGCACGGTTGTCTGAAATTTGAGTCACAGATACACAGGACAGTGAAGAAGGCTTTTGGCACACTGGCCTTCAGCAGGGCATTGAGTATAGAAGTTGGGACGTTATGTTGCAATTGTACAGGATGTTGGTAAGGCTGCAGTTGGAGTATTGTGTTCGGTTTTGTTCACCTTGCTCGAGAAAGGATATTATTGAACAAGAAAGAATGCAGAAGAAATTTACAAAGATGTTTCCTGAGCGAAAGGGTATGAGTTATAGGGAGAAGTTGGACAGGTTAGAACTTATTGTTTTAGAAAATAGGCAGTCGACAATAGGTGCAGGTGTACGCTATTCTCCTCTTCGAGCCTGCACCACCATTCATTATGATCATGGCTGAACATCAGTATCAGTATCCTGTTCCTACCTTATATCCATAATCCTTGATTCCACTATCCTTGAGAGCTCTATCCAACTCCTTCTTAAACGAATCCAGATACTGGGACTCCGTTGCCTTCTGGGCACAGCATTCCACTCACCCACCACTCTCTGGGTGAAGAAGTTTCTCCTCATCTCTGTCCTAAATGGCCTACCCCTTATTTTTAAGCTGTGTTCTCTAGTGTGGGACTCACCCATCAGCGGAAACATTTTTCCTGCCTCCAGAGTGCCCAATCCTTTGATAATCTTATACATCTCAATCAGATCCCCTCTCAGTCTTCAAAACTCAAGGGTATACAAGCCCAGTCGCTCCAATCTTTCAACATAAGTTAGTCTCGCCATTCCAGGAATTGAACTCGCGAACCTACGCTTCACTCCCTCAATAGCCAGAATGTCTTTTCTCAAATTTGGAGTCAAGAACTGCACACAATATTGCAGGTGCGGTCTCACCAAGGCCATGTACAGCTGCAGAAGAACCTCTTTGCTTCTATATTCAATCCCTCTTGTTATGAAGGCCAGCATGAATTAGCTTTCTTCACTACCTGCTGTACCTGCATGCTTGCCTTCATTGACTGGTGTACAGGAACACCTAGATCTCGTTGTACTGCCCCTTTACCTGACCTGACTCCATTGAGGTAGTAATCTGCCTTCTTGTTCTTGCCACCAAAGTGGATAACCATACATTTATCCACATTAAACTGCAACTGCCATGCATCTGTCCACTCACCTAACTTGTCCAGGTCACCCTGTAATCTTCGAACATCCTCCTCACATTTCACCCTGCCACCCAGCTTTGTATCATCAGCAAATTTGCTAATGTTACTATTAATACCATCTTCTATATCATTAATATATATTGTAAAAAGCTGTGGTCCCAGCACTGATCCCTGCGGTACCCCACTGGTCACGGCCTGCCATTCCAAAAGGGAGCCGTTTATCACTAATCTTTCTTTCCTGTCAGCCAAGCAATTTTCAATCCAAGTCACGACTTTGCCCCATTACCATGCGCCCTAATTTTGCACACTAACCTCCTATGTGGGATTTTTATCAAAGGCGTTCTGAAAGTCCAGGTACACTACATCCACTGGATCTCCTTTGTCCATCTTCAGAGTTACATCCTCAAAAGATTCCAGAGGATTAGTCAGGCATGATTTCCCCTTCATAAATCCATGCTGACTCTGACATATGCTGATACTGCTATCCAGATGTGTCATAATTACATCCTTTATAATTGACTCCAGTATCTATCCCACCACTGAGGTCAGACTAATTGGTCTATAATTTCCTGCATTCTCTTCGCTCCTTTCTTAAACAGTGGTACAACTTTAGCCGCACTCCAATCCGCAGGAACTAATTCTGAATCTATCGAACTCTGGAAAATAATCACCAATGCATCCACGATTTCTCGAGCCACCTCCTTCAGTACCCTGGAATGTAGACCATCAGGCCCCGGGGATTTATCAGCCTTCAGACCTAACAGTCTCTCCAACACCAATTTCTGGCAAATATAAGTTCCCTTCAGTTCAGGTCCTTCAGCCACTGTTACGTCAGGGAGATTGCTTGTGTCTTCCCCAATGAACACAGATCTGAAATACCAATTCAACTCTTCTGCCATTTCTTTGTTCCCTGTAATATATTCTGCTGTTTCTGTCTTCAAGGGTCCAATTTTAGTCTTAACCATTTTGTTCCCTTTCAAATACCTAAAAAAGCTTTTACTATTCTCCTGTATATTTTTGGCCAGTGTACCTTCGTACCTCAGATTTTCTCTGTGTATTTCCTTCTTAGTAATCCTCTGGTGTTCCTTAGAAGCTTCCCAGTCCAGCGATTTCCCACTCATCTTTGCTATGTTATACTTTTTCTCTTTTGACATTATATGTTTCTTTTCTTCCCTCGTCAGCCCCGGCCACCCCTGCCTCCTCATAGGATCTTTCTTCCTTTGTTGAATGAACAGATCCTGCACCTTCTGCATTATGCGCAGAAATATCTGCCATTGTTCCTCCATTATCATCCCTGCTAAGGTATTGCACTATTGAACTCTGGCCAGCTTCTCCCTCATAGCTCCATCGTTCCCTTTATTCAACTGAAATATTGTCACTACCAATTGTACTCTCCTTTTCAAATTGCAGATTGAAGCTTATTGTATTGTGGTCACTACCTCCTAATGGCTCCTTCACTTCGAGGTCCCTGATGAATTCTGGTTTGTTGGACAATACCTGATCCAGAATTGCCTTCTCGCTGGTAGGCTCCAGGACCAGCTGTTCAAAGAATCCATCTCGGAGACGCTCCATGAAGTCTCTTTCTTGAGGTCCAATACCATCCTGATTCTCCCAGTCTACCTGCATGTTGAAATCCCCCATAACAACTGTAGTAACATCTTTGTGACAGGCCAATTTGAACTCCTTATTCAACTTACACCCGACATCCATATTATTGTTTGGGGCCCTGTAGATAACTCCCAGGAGGGTCTTTCTACCCTTAGAATTTCTGAGCTCTATCCATACTGACTCTACAACCCTGATTCTCGGTCCCCCCGCGCAAGGGACTGAATATCACCTCTTAACAACAGGGCCACCCCACCACCTCTGCCCGTCAGTCTCTCCTTAGGATAGCACGTAAAGCCTTGAATATTCATTTCCCAGGCCCTGTCCACTTGAAGCCACGTGTCAATTATCCTCACAATACCTTAACTTCGAATTTCCAAAAGAGCCCCAAGCTCATCCATCTTACTACTAATACTTCGTGCATTCATATGTAGTATTTTTAATTTGTTACTGCCCTCATCCTTCCTATCAACCCCTATTTCACTTGACCTTATGGCATGAACCTTTTTTGAGTTTTCTGCTTCATTAATACCGCTGTCTTTCTTGACTTCCCTTGTTCTAACTTTCCCTTCAATTTCCTTCTTAAACTTCCAAATTGTTCCCCCCCGCTATTTAGTTTAAATGCAGTTGTGTTGCAGTAGCAAACCTGTCTGCCAGAATGCTGGGGGTCCCCAACCTATTAAGATGCAAACCATCTCTTTTGTATAATTTATGCTTATCACAAAACATACCCCAGTGATCCAAGAATTTAAATCTTTGCTTCCTGCACCAGTTCCCCAGCTACACATTCAAGTCCATTATCTCCCTGTTCCCTGCCGCTCCAGACCGAGGAACTAAAGCAAACCGGAGATAACCACTCTGGACGTCCTGCTTTTCATGCTTCTTCCTCGTTCTCCGAAGTCCTGCTGTAGTATGTTCCTCCTCTTCTTCCCGACTTTATTTGTGCCGACACGTACCACCACCTCTGGCTCTTCACCTTCGCCCTTGAGTATTTCCTGCATTCTGTCTGCGATGTCTTTAATCCTGGCACCAGGAAGGCAACACACCATCCTTAAATCACGCCTGATGCCACAGAAACCCCGTTCAGTTCCTCTCACTATGGAGTCCCCGATTACCACGGCTCTGTGCGATGTCTGACTCCTCGGCTCTGCCTCCACGCCAGCTTTTGATTGACAGGCCTGACCGCCTCGCGGACTGGCAGTGTCATCTGTCTCTACTGTTTACAAACGATTCAACTTGTTCCTGACAGGTCCTTCCCCCGCGGTCTCTTGCACCGTTCTCCTCTCTGTCTTCCTCATCGTCTTCTCTGTTCTGGTGTGGTCGGTGTAAAAACTTCGCCGAAGCTAACAGAGACTTACATGGATTCATGCAGCTTTTGTGCAAAGCACAATGTAACTCTGCAAGTACAAATTCACCCCACAAACATATATATGCGTGCGCGCGTGTGTGTAGGAGGGTCTCTGTGTGTAGGTAGGGCAATGGGATCACCTGGACTGTGACATGAACCCAAGGTCCCCGCTGAGGCCATCCCCATGGGTACCAAACTTCGCTATCAGCCTCTGCTCTTGCACGTTTAGCTACTGCCTGTTCCGAAGTCAGCCTTGGAGGATTGTCACCCGAAGATCCGAGGTGAAATGTCCTGAACCACTGAAGTGCTCTCCAACTGGGAAGGGGAACACCTGTCTGTTGATTGATGTGCAGTGCCCATTCATCTGTTCATGTAGCCTCTGCTCGGTTTCACCAATGTACCATGCCTCAAAGCATCCTTGCCTGCAGCGTGTTGTTTTTTTAGATTAGATTACTTACAGTGTGAAAACAGGCCCTTCGGCCCAACAAGTCCACACCAACCCTCCGAAGCGCAACCCACCCAGACCCATTCCCCTACACCTAACTTTACGGGTAATTTAGCGTGGTCAATTCACCTAACCTGCACATTTTTGGACTCGGAGAGGAAACCGAAGTTCCCCGGAGGAAACCCACACAGACACGGAGAGAATGTGCCAACTCCACACAGACAGGCGCACTGAGGTGGGAATTGAACCCGGATCTCTGGCGCTGTAAGGCATCACTGCTAACCACTGTGCTGATATTAGCGTCTTTCTAAACATTACGGCACGGACACAGCACACAGGGACTAACACCTTCAACTTATGATCGGGGCGGATACTAATTGTTAAAGTTCACCTGAAAATGTAACTGCTAAAAGAAAGTTTTGTGATTTACATCAGAAAGAAGTGAACCTAACATTGTCCTTCTAACAGATGGAAGACATAACAAACAATCAAGTTATTTTTCAATGTATAATTTCAGTTACATCACACTCAAAACATTTGCTATAAATTTTGTATCTTACAACTGTGTACTCCACAACCACCTGATGAAGGAGCAGCTCTCCAAAAGCAAATGCTTCCAGTTAAATCTGCTGGACTATGATCTGGTGTTGTGCGATTTTTAACTTCGTATTAGAATGCGGGTCTCACAATTAAAACAGAGATGAGGAAGCATTTATTCTCTCAGACAGTTCTGGATCTGTGGAATTTGTTGCAGCAGAAGGCTGTTGAGGAAGGGTCATTAGGTGTAATCAGGCTGAGATAGGCAGATCTTCAAACAGCAAAGACATCAAGCGTTATGGGGAAAGGAAAGGAATAGCAGTCCAAGGTTATCAGATCAGACATGAAACCATTCGGTTGCGTAGCAGACTTGATGGTCTGTATGGTGTCTTTCTGTTGCAAAAATTGTTGGCCGTAACATGAAGCTGGAAAAACGACCTGAGTAAAATGTGCCAAATTAAAAATGTGTGGTTCCTCCGGAACACTGAACCGAGGTGAAACGTACAAAGAACAACACACAAAGGGCAGATAATGTGGGTAATTAATCCGGAGTGATCAGTATACCAAGGTAAACAGCAAAACCAATATTCAGTACCGACATTGAACCTGGCTCCACGAGGCATGTAGTTAACTCTCACAAACCACCATTTCCCTTCCATTTTCCTGACGCCCCCTCCGTTCTTGATTGCAGCTGACATTGCAGATGTGGAACTGAAACATGCAGGGAAGCGATTCTGATTGCTGAACAGCATCATTTTCCCTAGAAAGATCGGGCAGTATTTCATATTAATTTACCAAGTCATGACAGTGAAAGCATTTAATCCTCATCACTATACTACCAGGGAAGGTTTCTGTTAACACCAACCTGGATACCATGAGATTCGTGATTCTATTCTCCCATTCTACTGTGCATGATCCCCTCGGCTCTATTCCAGTCTTGTTGGTTGGTTTACAATACTGAGGCTATCCAATCATCTGTTGCATTGTAGTTTCTAATGCATGAGACCTTCTCTCTGAGCTGCCAATGTGCTGGCTCAGTTGTGATAACACTGGCCTTGTAAACTAGAAAAGTGCTTGAAATTGCCTATTCCTGTTTTTTTTTCATGCCAAGAACTTGAGGAAAACCGTTCGGCAGGGCAGGAAATAGCGGGCGTGAGCAATGATCCAGTTTGGCAGCAAGAACGAGGTGAGGTAGTATAAACTACAGAGTGATGGGGAAAGAATGGGCAAGTAACACTGGGACGGGAGGGGCTGAATGCTTCCTTTCTTTGCTGTAAGCAGACACTTGTGTTGAAGTCTGAAATGGGACAATATCAGCCAAGTGGGTGACATTTTACTTTCTGCTTGTTTTCTCCCGACCCCTGTGTAATACTTGGGGAAATGTGTCTGCGTGCTTCAGTCTGTGGGGAAAAATGGGGTTCAGTTACCCCACTGGGTGTGAACACATTTTTCCCATATCAAACTTCAATCCCATTAATTGTGTTTTACGAGATTAAAACGTCAAGGGAAATTAGCATTGAGATGAACACGTGAAACGTCAGAGTTTACAAGGTTACAGACAATGGCAGGCAAGTGAGATGAAGGGACCAATTTCTGTGCTGTAAACACTCGATAATTCAATCATTTTTGAGGTGAAACATATCTGCAGTGACATAATTCCAAACACTGTGTTATAAAGAAATGGTGCAATTGCTTCTGCTCTCATCCTGGTGGTCCAGTGGTTAGTATTCGGCGCTTTAATTGAGTGGCCTGGGTTAAATTACCTTTCAGGAAATCAGGATTTCTTGTTCCTGAGGCAGAGAGAGCAGCTCTACCAGGAATCTGTTTAATGCCTTAGATCAGTCAATACCCATCCCTAGAAAGAATGGAAAAGTGCCTTCCCTCTCTCTGCACAGTTGGATAGTTCATCCTTCATTCTCATCTGATTCCACTTCCAAAAAGTTTTAAAAACTGTCAAAACTGAGTCTCAGTTATTTCTTTTCTGTGCTTTTCATACACAGGAGCTGCAGCGATTGAGTGGGTTGGTTTGTGAAAATGAAACGTACCTATGAGCAATGTGTGGGGCTTTTCCAGGATTGCCTTCTCTGACAGCGCTGGGACATGACTGATGTTCTCTGTGATATGGAATTGCCAGTGTTTCAGTTGGGTAGACAAAGTAAAAGCATTAAAAAATATCAGGGCATAGTCCAGCAGGTTTTTTTGGAAGCACTCGATTTCAGAGAGCCGCTCCTTCATCAGGTGGGTGTCTTTCTGTAAAAACTTGATGGGTGTGTCAATATGCGTGATGTTTTGTAAGATCATCTGGACGTTAACTTACTGTTCGTGGTGTCGATGTTGCCCATGACTTGGAGGCGTTGGTGTTGGACTTGGGTGGATAAATTTAAAAATCACACAACGCCAGATTAGAGTCCCACAGTTGACAACCACCTGATGAAGAAGCACCGCATGGAACACTGGTGTTTCCAAATACGCCTGTTCGATACAACCTGGTGCTTTGTAATTTTTAACTCTGGTTGTTCTTGGTAATGGTTAACTGATCAAAGACAGTGAATGAATTTTCGTTCGTGGAGATGAAAATTTCAAATATAATCCGCCTCAGTGTAGCAAGAAAGATTAGTTTGGATGTGTGATGAATCTCCTCAATGCGCCTGCGTGGAGTAAAAGTCGAACCTCCAACCACCTGATCAGTAGCCAGCTTTCAGAATGGTTGTCCGTCTGGCCAGATGCACAGCTGAGGTTTTACACGCTGCAGAGCTGTGGTGCAAACAAGGGCATGAGCAATAGCAGTAACAGTCACAAGGAGAACAAAGAACAAAGATAATTACTATCATTGATTCACTTCAAATTGTCCTTAAAAAAAACCTACCATTCACAATCTGATCAGCCAATCAATGAGGTCACTGCTGATCGAGGAAATTACAACTTACTTTGTTGCGTTTCCACCATAATTAGAGGAAACTCCAGCCTAATCTCAACATTGCATATTCCCATTAATTTTCAGTTTTAGATTACGTTAATGACCTGTCCGTATTTGCAGGAAACTGAATAACAGGAAATGAGTGAAAAAGTACTTCCTATGATGTAATCCAGTTCAGAGTCGAGCAGAAAAATAAAGTAAAAGACCTGAATCATCACTCCCATTTCTCTCTGTAGCAATGCATTTTCCTGAGTTGAATATTTGCAGGAATTATCTTTAATATCTATAGAATTAATTATTTTCCTGGACAGATTCTTCATAAATCAATTAACATTTGAGGTGTTGAAACCTATTTTCCTTCAGATTAAAATAGTTGAATATCCTTTCCCCCAGCCTAATGTCCCAATACTCCCTCCTCTTCCATGTAAATACAAGCTGCTCCAGGTGAGGTTGGAGTTCCCAAATTGACGTTCCATTGCTCCTTGCTGCTCCATGTCAATACAAGCTGCTCTAGTTGAAGTTGTCGGTCCCAGTCTGATGTCCCAACGCTCCCTGCTCCATGTCAATAGAAGCAGTCCAGTTGAGATTGGATCTACCACTCCGATGTCCCAATGCTTCTTGCTGCTCATTGTCAATAAAAGCTGCTCCCATAAAAGGTGCGGTTGGAACTCCCAGATTGATGTCACAATGCTCCCTAGTCCATGTCAACAGACGCTCTTCCCGATGCGTTGGGAGCTCCCATCCCTGGTAGCTCTACACCTCTATACTATCATAGAAATACTGCCCACTGACCATTTCCATCACTGGAACTATTGGCGGATTATCCACATCATGACAACCTAATCTTATTTTTAATCACCACCGAATCGTTATTTCCAAAAGACTTTCTTTCTTAAACGTTATTAAGCAAGTGCATACCGCAGTCAATCCGAAGTAAGATAATGGTGCCAATTGACGTATGTTCAATAAAAATTACATCCTATTTTTCGTGTTGAGTAAGTGCTCCTTAGCAAGGACAATGTTTGTACTGAAATCACACTCTTATTCCGGGTGAGGGAATATGGTTTGTATTATTTAAATTGATATTGTTCACTTTGTAAAATTATTAAATAGATCTCAATTTCAAGACAAAATTGGTAATGTGTCATCCACCTTGAAATGTGGCGTCTTCTTCTTTCAGCCACACGGGTATTAGAACGAAATGTTTGTTATTGACATGCGTATAAAGACACTTGAAATCATTTTTCATGTTTATGCTACATTAATCGGTGGTTATTGATCCACAGTTTAGGTTCAGTCCCTGCAGTTAACATGTTGACTTCTCCAGTTGGTCATAGTTCAATGTGATGCATCCAGTGTGTGCATAACGAGAGGGAGCTTGCTTCCCACATCTTGCGTTTATCTGTGTCTTCTGTCCAGCCTTAATCAATGGCTAGAGCAAGGGGGAAAGAGCGAGACCAATGTGTAAGTCTGTCCGTGCCCATGCAAGGCACCCACATTGGCAATTTTGCACTGTACATTTACAGCCAGTTCTCGGTGCCCCTACATCAAACCCCTGCCCCTTTTGAAATATCTCCATTATTTTGTGCTTTCTCTCTGTGCTCTTCTCACCAAGATGAATCAATTCTATCCAACCTGCTCCAGATTTCATCTGACAAAACACTCATTAAGAATTCCATTGCATAAACATTCACTTCGCATCTCTCGTTATTTCATTTTCCTGGATCTCTTTCATATGATAAAAATTCACAGCAACTTGACTTGGAAAAGAGAAACGCGTTCGTTTTCATTATCCCAATTCAATCCACATTTCAATGTAGTTTAGGCAACAGGCTCAAATTATTCTTTGAGATTTTATAATAGCGTAATGCATAGAAACTGACCATTGGAGTTCCAATTTCAATAAGACAGTTGTGGTCATCCAAAAATAGTATTAATTAAAATCGTCGATAAAAGCAACGTCAGTGGGACTTGAACCCACGCGTGCAGAGCATGATAGGCGAGTAATCCGTCGCCTTAACCTCGCGGCCACCTCCTCATACAGGATTGCAAGCGTTTGATCTTATGAATAAGTGAATTGCATAAATAATGCAGAACAGCAGCGATTTCTCCCTGGTGTTGGTGAAATGATAATTAGTGCAGTACAGTTCCAAGTGTATGGTGTGAACTCTGGGTTGTGGGGCAAGCGCACTCCCACTGTGACACTCTGCTCACACGTGATCTGAATAAAAAAAGAAGAAATGACTATATAACAAGGTCTGTTGAATTCTGTGACGATTTAAAGTCAACAGAATGAAGAGCCCGTGACTGCAGGAGGTGTAAAGTTGTCTGTGAGGAATGGTTTTCCAGATTGGAGGAGAGGGCATAGTGCTCAATGTCATTATTCGGAACACCTTACTTCCGCTCAGATATTTTTGACACGCACCTGTGTACAGGACGGACAATTTCAAAATCCTAAATAAGGCTAAACTGACAGTTGAATTCAACAATGCAAAAACCTTGACCTATACCATTTTCCTGGGCCTTGCGACACCAAGTCACTGTATGATCACAGCAACACAGTGAGCAAGTGGCAGAAGGAAAATGAGTACAGTGCTAGAGCACATGCTGGGAGCAGCAGTTGACACACGGGGAAGTGCATTTCCCACAATAGGAACACTTCCCAAACAGCGGATTGCGATGGAAGAATTCAGAGGGGGTTTACACATTGGAATTTGATGCCAGAGACACAATGGAGATCTGTCATTGAGTCTGTTCAAGATGAAGATTTTAAGATTTCTACCGATGAAAAGCAAAATAAAAGGCTCATGTGTTAGTGAAGGCAAAAGTTGAAGTTGTACATTTTAACAACTACCCATCTTTGCAATGATTATCTCACCACTTTCCTCACACGGGGTCAGAACCACTGGTGAAGATGATCGTACGTTCGCAGTTACCAGCCATGTAATCAGAGAAACTTGGTTTCCTTACCGTTAAGGTACAACCAGGAATTTTGAGGCAAGCATTAATGTGTCGCTCCAGTGCTGAAGGTGACCAGTGCATGCTATCTCTGTGCCAAAATAGTGGGCTGTGCTCTACCGAAGTTTTAGGTCTGAGCCTCACATGGAGCAGCTTCAATTTTTCGTAGTCTTGAGGTTTACGGATGGCAGGTGGTATTGAGCAAAGCCAAGTTTATGGGAAAGTACCAGTTTTTGTGGATTGTGAAATGACCTTTTCTGGATAGTGACACCTTGATCAACAAACATACGGCAAATATTTAAAACGTGAAGAGACATGTGTGGAGAGAGAGCCGAAGGCGATGTTTCAGCAGGTGGATGGCGTTTCCCATATACACTGCGTTAAAGTCCGGGTAAATAGATGTTGAGCTGGTTTCATGTTATGCAGTTTGTTGCAAACTCGCAAAGGTCACTGTAATAATCAAAACAATTAGATTGATCGCATAGAACCGTCTGAATATTGTATTCAATTTGGGTCTGAGCATCTTTCAGCTGAAATTGTGTGCTACTGAAAAGTACAGAGGTTGGAAAATGCAAACAGAGACAGAGTCTACTTTTTGGTGGAGATAAGAAAGCATGAAATACACCTCACATCCTGTGAATGTGGTCAAATCTTTAAAGTAGGTATTGCGTCTCCAAGTGACGATTCAACTGCTACTCATTTGGATATAACTTCTGTCCAGTTATTTTAGGACATCATCTCAATTTGCAATGCTTCACCTTGAAAAATACACTACATCTTTCAAATCCATGAACATTTTATACTCAATCTTATCCAACTGTGTGTGTTCGCGAAATGCGTTTGTGTCTGAATAAAAGCCAAATTCGAAATTAATCCACACCCACACTTATCCTTTCTTTCAATGGTAAATTCCCTCCTTGTATGTTAGTTCGTGTGTCTTTTGAAACACTATGAAATCAGAAATCTACGTTTTAGTTCTGGAAAGTCATTTAGGATTTCAATAACTTTATTGAGTGGAAGAAACTCTCATCCAATTTTTTCTTTATTATTCACTAGTGGTTTTGAAGCTCTAACTTAAGTTGTTGATTCACTCGAAAGAGGGAACGTCCACGATTTAGTCACTTCAAACCTCACATTATGTGAAAATCTCTTTTGTTTCCGTTTAAACTTGCGTGTTTCTGGTCCAGCATTTCCACATCTCGTGAATAAACTCCTTTATTCTCTCTATCATGTCGATGAAACCTTTTATATCCTTTATGATGCTTTTATGTCTCAGTAAACCCCGTCCCTGGGATTCCTAATATCTTGCTATCCAGGAAGCAGCGTCTGTGTCCTTTCTAAATTTTTCACATGTCTTTGGTGGAGAATGAAGTCAAGGATTACACACAATGCTCCCACTGAGGGTGACCTAAAGATTTCACAGTTACGCGTTGAACTCTTTGCTGTTTAAATATGATTTCTCTAAATCTCCATGACCTGAGTGAGTGTCAGTTATTTCTAAAGGTAACTGAAGTTCAAATACATCATAGTAGGGCTATACTTATTCCAGTGCAGGCTGGTTCTGGACATTAAACATCATTACTAAAGTCCACCGTGGTTCTGAATTCAACACTTTACACATAGTAAGTATCGTAGCTATTGTGTATCTTATTTCCGTGTTCTTGCCCACTTTGTTCATCACTTCATGTGTCCTTGTATTGAGTTCTACTGAATGGTTAATTTGTGAATGGAGACTTTCCCTTCACCTTATTCGAAACTCCATGGAGCATTGAATAATTGTACTCATATGCTTCCAGAGGACAGTTCTGTCATTACTGTGATGAATCAGTGAACGTTGCCCATGTATCCTCGAAGGCAAGGATTTCGTTCTCCAGTTTAGGAGAACATGACAACACTGAAACCCATGTGTGCGTTCATTTAGACTAAAACAGTTGCAGCAAGACTTTCAGACTAAGTTACTTACTTGTATTGCTTGTACCAAAAGTTACATTCCACATTGTGCTATGTTTGTGAATGATAACATTTTCTGAATCTTGAGCAATGAGATTTAAATTTTGTCAGAACACTATCATTCACTGTTCTCTCTTTCCCTTCCGATTCCCCATGTAATATCCTGCATTTTCTCTGTTTATCTTACTTTTTCAACAATTCAAACAATCTCGCTCCTGATTACCAATCCAAGAAAATACCATAAATTTGTCAATTTATATGCAGAGCTGCTCTAGGGCGCGGTAACCAAGTAGAAAGGCATTGGTCACGTGAACCAAGTAGCAGTAGCGGGCTGGTGGAAACTGGCCGTTCTATCGCACTCATGTTCTAAACATTTAACATAATCTTTAGCCAAATCACATTGGTAGAAAATTAGAAAAAAAACGAAAGAACTGCCGATGTTGAAAATCAAAATAAAACAGAGGTTGCAGGAAAAGTTCAGAAAGTCTGGAAGCATCTGTGCAGGGACGGACCCAGTGGATGTGAAACGTTAACCATGAATCATTTGCGCAGATGCTTCCAGCTCTGCTAAGGTTTTACAACAATTTCTGTTTTTGTTTGAGACTGGCAGATGTTGCAGAAGGTTATGAAAACAGTGCTTTCTGGAGGCAAACAGCACGGACCTGGTATTGTGAAATGATACCAGAATACTGAATAGTTGATAGTGTGATGCTGGAAAAGCACAGCAGGTCAGGCAGCATCCGAGGACCAGGAGAATCGACGTTTCAGACATAAGGCCTTCATCAGGAATGAGGCGTGTGAGTCGGCCTGAGGCAGACTGCTGAAGCCAGGCGCCAACTCGCTGACACCTGTTCCTATTGCCCCCGATCACAGCCTCACCTCACATCGTCTCCCAGACCATCAGAATCTCATCACCTCTGGGGAATCTCTCATCCACAGCCTCCAACCTCATTGTCCATGAACCCCGCACTGCCCGATTCTACCTTCTTCCTAAAACCTGTTGTCTCAGCCTGCGCCTGTCCAAATCGACTCATCTCTTCCTACCTCAACACCTTCCTGTCTTCCCATTCCAGGAAATCCCCACCTACGTTCGTGACACCAACTATGCACCTCACCTCCACCAAAAGTATTGTTTCCCTGGCCTACAACACGGCATCTTCACCTTGGACATCCAGTCCCTCTGCACATCCATCTGCCATGACGAAAGTCTCCAAGCCCTCTGTTTCTTCATCTCACCCCATCCCAACCAGTACCCTTCCACCGACACCTTCATCACCATAGCTGAACAGGTCCTCAACCTCAGCAACTTCTCCTTCCAATCCTCCCACTTCCTCCAAACCAAAGGGGTAGTCATGGGAACCCGCATCTGTCCTAGCTATGCCTGCCTGTTTTTCAGATGTGTGGAATTGTCCATCTTTCGCAGTTACACTGGCACCACTCTCCACATGTTGATCTGCTACATTGATGAATGCAGTGGCGCTAATTCGTACTCATATGAGCAGGTTCAACAGTTCACCAACGTCACAAACAGCTTTCACCCCGCCTCAAATTCACCAGGACCATCTTGGTAAATTCCCTCCCCTGCCCAGACCTGTCCATTACCGCGTCCAGCGAATGACTAATTACAGACATATACTGCAAGCCCACCAACTCCGTCAGCTACCAACACTACACCTCCTCCCACCACAACTCGTGTAAAAACGCCATCCCTTCTTCCAAATTCCTCCACCTTCACCATATCACTGTGGTTAGCACTGCTGCCTCACAGCGCCTGAGACCCGTGTTCAATTCCCGCCTCAGGCGACTGACTGTGTGGAATTTGCACGTTCTCACCGTGTCTGCGTGGCTTTCCTCCGGGTGCTCCGGTTTCCTCCCACAGTCACAAAGATGTGCAGGTCAGGTGAATTGGCCATGCTAAATTGCCCATAGTGTTAGGTAAGGAGTAAATGTAGGGGTATTGGTGGGTGGCGGGTCGGTGTGGACTTGTTGGGCCTTAGGGCCGGTTTCCACACTGTAATGTAATCTAATCTAATCTAATCTTTTCCCAGGATGACCAATTCTACCTCAAAACGTCCGAATTGGTCTCCTTCCATAATCGCAACTTCTCTTCCCACGTGGTTGACGATGTTCTCCAGTGCATCTCCTCCACTTCACACGCCACTGCCCTTGAACCCCACCGCCCCGCACCAAGGTCAGAACCGCATGGTCCTCAACTTTCACCTCACCAATCTCCGCATAAAACACATCATACTCCACTACTTCTGCCATCTCCAAACAGACCCTACCATGAGATATATATTTGCCTCCCCACCCCATCAGCATTCCAAAAAAGACCATTCCCTCACGAACCCTTCGTCACGTCCACAATCCCAATTAGCCCACATCCCACGACTGGCATCTTTCCCGGCCACCGCAGGTAGGCTAAAACCAGCGCCCACACTACTCCACTCATCTCCGTCTATGGTCCGAAGGGATCCTTCCACATCCGTTAGAAATTCACCTGTACCGCTTCCAATGTCATCTACTGCATCCGTTGCATCCAGTGTGGACTCAGCTACATCAGGGAGACAGGACACCTTATTTCAGATCATTTCAGAGATCATCTCTGGGACACCCGCACCCACCAACTTCACCACCCAGTGACTAAACAATTCAACTCCCCCTCCTACTCCGTCAAAGACGTACACGTCCTGGGCCTCCTTCACTGCCAAACCATAACCACCCAATACCTGGGGGAGGAACGCCATATATTCAGTCTTGGAACTTTGTCACCTCAAAGGATTAGTGTGGATTTGAACAGTTTCCTCATTTCCCTTCCCTAAGTCCCAAGCCTCCAAATTGGCACCGCCCTCTGGACCCATTTCATCACTGTTCTTTCGGACCTATCATCTTCTCCCTCACCTTCGTTCAACTATCGCTTTCCCAGCAACCTCCCCACAATCCCACAACCCTCCCATTTATCTCTCAGACCTCGGACTGAAGATGCCCCTGGATTGCAGTGATCAGAGTGTGATTATGTTTTGCGTTTATTTTGGGTGAGGGCAGGCTGGATCTGACACGAGCACTTAACACCTAATCAATGGGAATGGTATCAGATAGTGAAGTTAGCACGGGCTGAAGTGAAGTGGAAAATTCTGTCAGGAGATGGGTGAGGTACAACTGCTTCACGTCACCCAGACTTTAAAAGACATGCAAAAGGACCAAATCAACTTCAGTGCAGGCAGAATGACAAGTAAACTGGAAAGGAGACAATAAAACGCAATGAGATAGACTGGAATTATTTATGAGAAAGGGTTCAATATTTAAGGTATTTTACATACAGACTGTCGTCACATTGGAAAAAGGAATTTCCTGCAGTGTAACGGCGATATTTGCCTGCGACATCACAATTCCGAGATACACTGACATACTATCTTCTATAGCAGTGTGGCCTAGTGAGAACATGATCGGCCCATCAACCAGAATTCAATACTTCAAAGCTCTCCTCTGCCCTGTTCAACCTATTTGCTGCTCCTGTATTGAGATCTCAATTGCTTCACAGTGTATCTTTTTCTGCTTCCTACATCACGTAACCACTTGAAACTGATCCAATCACCAGTGTTTCCGCTTTAACCCATCTTTTGTAACTCCTGAGCTGACACAGGTACGAATGACCAATTGGCCTTCTCGAGCGCTCTCACTCTGGTATGATCTGAATGCTAAAGTGCACTGTGTCTGATCCGCAGGACACACTGCAGCATTTCCCCACGCGGGATGGTGCTGTTTATCCCATCCCCGCGAACTGAGCTGCCTCTATTGGTAGAGTATCACACAGTAACAGTGAAGATCATTTGATGTCATCCTCGAAGGTACATGCGACAAAAAGCTGAAGACTGCGGGAAACTGCTGTGGTCAGCGCTAACACAGAGGCCCAGCGGGAGACTGGTGGACCCATACACCAGTGATTAATGGATAAAATGATTATTCTTTTTAGAAGAATCCGATTCAGACCATCATCTTCACATCCCGGGGAGAAAATGGACGTAGGTGAAAGGACAGTCTCAACTGGTTCCAGAATTTACAATCTTGGTCCATGTGACACCAAAAGCAGAAACCTGGAATTGTTTGTCTTGCTTCTGAAAAACAGGTTAGTAAGTTTTGAAGAGCTTAGATATTTCCTCCTGGTGTTCATGACATGATCAAAACCAGAGTACGGTTCCACGAGTTTGGTCTGGCTTCTGTGTTTTGGGCCCAGGGCACTCCCGCTGTGATATTCTGCTCACATGAGCTGAACACACACAAAGAAATGACGCAGTGACAAGATCTGCTGAATCGGATTCCGTGAAGAAGAGAAGTCGATGATTGAAATGAGCCATAAGAGCGGGAATGTTGTAAATTATTTTCCAGACTCGAGGAGAGGGCATAGTGCTATTTCCAAGTGTCAATACATGTACCAGTAGACTGAATCAGCGTTGGGTGTTATTGTACTGCATCTTTTGTATAATGGTGCAAAAGCACAAAACTTTTGTACAGAGGGGACAACTTCAAAATTCTCAATGAGGCAAAACACACAAATGAGGTAAACAACAGAGTAACCACACAAACTGGTGCTACATCATGGGGTCAGCTTTCCTGCTCAGATTTCGCAGAAAATCGCTCTCTGTCTAATTCCTGAGTCTGAGAATCGAACAGTGAATGGCGTATATCAATAAAAACTGCTCTGATCTCACAATTTCAGCATTTTATTCGCCCCCTTATGTATGTCTGGCAATTGTAATTGATCCCTCACTGCGTTACCTATGCACACGTAGAGAAAAAAATAACTATAAGAACAACAGTCATGTATGTGACTGGGATTTGACACGATGCTGTTTTAGCTGATCGATTCCGCTGTAACTGAAATTGCTTCCACCTTTCCTATGTCAGTAATAAGTTTGCATAGCTCAGTGGTGAGCTTTCATGCATTGAATTGGACCCAGCATCCTTTCTCAGGTCGAAATTTACTGCGATGTAAAGACATAATGAATGACACTGGCGGCGTTTACTGGAAGATAAAGACGTTAGGAATGACATGGTCAGAGTTCACTTGATACCATGTCGGTAGAAGCTGTGGAAATGGGTTTTACTGGGAGATAAAGCAACTAGAAAAGCAAAGAAGAGGTTTAATGGGATGGTGGGATAGAATATTGCGGGAAATACTTAGTTATGTTCGAAGAGAGGTTATCCAGTTGATGTGAAGTTGTTAAGAGTAAATATAAGTGAAATTCCCTCGTTTAGGCGAGTGAAAACTAGAGGTTAGAGCTTCAAACCCAACAGGGCACGAGAAAGAAGTTTGGAGTAGGCATTTTTTATTTTGAGAGTTATTGAATTCGGAGATGAATTTTCAGAAATAAAAAAACTTTAGGAGCTGATTCCTGAATATTTCAAAAGCGCGTGCAGGCACACAAGGAATGAATTTAACAGCGACAGGGATTCTGGCCTGCCTGGATGGGGATGCAAAAGGGAAACACTCTCAAATTGGTTTACATTCATAGGAAAGAAATTGAATAAATCTGCAACTGAAAATGTTATGTATAAGAAGAGCTGGTGGAGTTGGAAGGTGCAGCGCTCCTTCTACATGTAATATTACATAATGTAAATGCACTGAGCTGTTTGGTTTAACTCTGCATTGAATGGAAGCCGGTTAGCTCAGTCTGCTGACTAACTGTTTTATGAGAGAAGTGAGACAAACAGCGTGGATTAATTCTCTCACTGTCTCAGGTTTCCAAAAAGATCATCATCTCCCCCGCTCACCTGATCTGTAATACTGTGGTGCGTCTAGTGAGCAAGATTTGGCCTGTCGACGTAAAACATCATTATCATTGCCATCTGTTTCCTAGAACATGTGGTCACAAACAATCGAAAGGGGAGTGAGTCCATTTAATACTCTTTGATCTCCGCTTGGAAAATCCTGCGTCAAGACTCAACCTTATTCCAATTTGACACCCTGTTCCTCCCAACAGCAAAACTACTTGTGCAGATCCTTTACCAGGTTTACTGACAACATTCAAACTCCACAAGGTGATAAATCTAATACTTTTGATTGGTTTATTGAGCTGTGCAGATCGCAGGAAATGGAATGATATGAAACGAGTTAAACAGACTTTCCCAGGATGTAATCCTTTGCTGGGAAAGCAATTTGAGGAAGGTCATCAAGCTGAAACTTAACCTCTGTTTCTCTATCCAGAGATGGATATTCACCTGGGGAATATTTGCAGATTTCCGTTTAATTATTGGCATGTTTCCTAAATACAAATTATTTCCTCACGTCAGAAACTGGAGTTTTCAAATAAATGCTACTTTACTCAACATTGTTTTCAACTGCGTTTCAGTGTAATGCTTCAATAATCCCGAGTCAATGTCAGTAACAGCATCTTTAGATTAGCATTGAACTTGCAACTTTGGCATTTTACGCACCTTTAAGTAGGTGACGCTGACCAATTGCGCGACTGGTGCCGCAGACAGCGAATCGGTCCCCTGACCTACACTTAGCTGGAGAAATTTAACTCAACTGCTCTACTTCTGCTGTAATGATTACATTCCCTACAGTATGGAAACAAGCCCTTCGGAACAACAAGTCCACACCAACCCTCCGAAGAGTAACCCAATCAGAACCATTTTCCCTCTGACATATTCATTATGGGCAATTTAGAATGGCCAACTCACGTGACCTGCAAAATCTTTGGACTGGGGGAGGGAATTGGAACACCCAGAGGAAACCAACGCAGTCACAGGGAGAATATGCAAACTCTACACAGATTGTCGACCGAGGCTGCAATCGAACTTGGGACCCTGTTGAGGCAGCAGTGTTAACCATTGAACCACAACACTGTGGGATCGTTGGTGGTGATGTACTGCCCCACTGATACCTCAGTCACTCACCCTTCTTCATTTCCCTCAAGCATCTGGTTCTGTAATTAAAGCTAATGCCGACAAGGTGAAACTGACATGAAACTGTGATTATTGAAGCATCAGGTTCACGAAAACGATACAAAAGGGTTACAAAAATGTGAAAAATAGACTACATTGAAAAATGGGTTGCTGTTGGTTCCTGCGTTGTTAACAGACAATGTTACATTGCCGCTGTCGCAGGGCATTTTCTTCGATCAGCTTCAATCGGCACAGAATTCGAATCAATGAAACTTCACCAATTTGCTTCTGAAAGATTATACAGGTAACAGGAAACTTATTGCATTCATCAATAATCTTCACCATTCCTGCATCCAAGGACACGTTGCACAGTTCCCATGAATATTAAATATGTAAGAATTTTATGCAAAAATAAACTCAATTACAGTTTAAATTGGAAAGTAGGAAGAATGCACAGAAAGACTCAGCATGTCAAAAAATCATGTGACGAGAACTGGACCCCAGCTGAGTGAAAATATGTCCGTGAATCCCAATATGCACACTTTTGCTTGCTCCATGTATCCAGTTGGAAACCTGTGTGAAGGAGCTTGCAGTCTGACAGGGCGCCTGAGAGAATACTTCACTATCTGATCTAAAGCTGCAATAGGAGCTGTCCACTCTGGCTGTGAGAGTGGTGGTGTAAAGGGGAGGACTTTGATATTCCGTAGTGTCGATTCACATTGCCCTCATCAGGTTATTGTTGAAAACCCTCTCTAAGAAACAGCACAGAAAGAGAGGAACAGGAGGAGGCTATTCCAAACATGTGTCCTACCCGCCGTTTGATGTCATCATGGCTGACAAAACATGTCAATGTCTTTCACCATCGCATCCACAACAACCTGTCACACAACGAGATAAAGACATTTAAGCAATCGAAAATTTCTGTGCAACTTTGGGAGGGAAATGTGTTTACAGACAGTGGGTTTCTGAACAAAATTTGCAGGTTTTGCGAGTGAGCATCAGATTCTGGTCTGATCATGTTTCAAACGATATGATTCCGTAAAATACTTACAACTCAGAATGTAAGGAATTTCCTCTGGTCAGTAGCATGGACAAAAAACTCCAGGCGAAAGGAATTGGGGATGAATCAATGATTCGACTAAAGTCCAATTCTGGCGCGGTTCAAACCCAGAATCATTGAACAGCAAAGTTGTAGAAATCTGTTACGTTTTTCATTGCGCCACAGAGCTGCGCTCGCCACAATTTTACTGCACCCAAAGTTGCGGTTGTTGTGGGCAAAATGTCGACAAACATCAGGAGATGCGGAGAGTAGATCAAGAAGTAGATCTTTTATTTGCAAACAAAAACCGTGACATCAGAAAGCAAATTCTTGAATGCCCCCGAACCTCAGTGTCCATGCATAAAGTCATAGAGTCATTGAGATGCACAGCATAGAAACAGACCCTTCTGTCAACTCAATCTAGTCCCACCTGCCAGCACCCGGACCATATCCCTCCATAGCCTTCCTATTCATATACCCATCCAAATGTCTCTTAAATTTTGCAATTGTACCAGCCTCCACCACATCCACTGGCAGCTCATTTCATATATGTACCATCCTCTGCGTGAAAAAGTTGCCCCTTAGGTCTCTTTTACATATTTCCCCCTCACCCTAAACCTACGCCGTCTCGTCCAGGACTCCCCGACCCCAGGGAAAAGACTTCGTATATTTACCCTATCCATGCTCCACATAATTTTGCAAACCCCTATAAGTTCACGCATCAGCCTTCGACGCTTAGGGAAAACAGCCCCAGCCTGTTCAGCCTCTCCCTATAGCTCAAATCCTCCAACTCTGGCAAAATTCTTGTAGATCTTTTCTGAAACCTGTCAAGTTTCACAACATCCTTCCGAGAGGAATGAGACCAGAATTGCACGCAATATTCCAACAGTGGCCTAACCAATGTCCTGTACAGCCCCAACATGACCTCCTAACTCCTGTACGCAATACTCTGAACAATAAAGGAAAGCATACCAAACGCCTTCTTCACTATCCTATGTACCTGCAAGTCCACTTTCAAAAAGCTATGAATCTGCACTCCATGGTCTCTTTGTTCAGCAACACTCCCTAGGACATTACCATTAAGTGTATAAATCCTGCTAAGATTTGCTTTGTCAAAATGCAGCAGATGGCATTTATCTGAATTAAACTCCATCACTTCATACCTTTTCTTTAATCACGTTTTGTTAGCTTATCAGAATGCCCAACTGTGTCAGTCAGAATGACACCACTCCAGCTATGCAATAAACCAATGGTGTTAGTTCCCATTGTCGTTCCACTTCTGTCACTAAATGTTCTTTCCTTATTCTACTTAATATTATTGGACAGTCACTATTAGGTATTCTAATGCCACCTGTGCTACAATGATCTTCCATCCCAGACTAACCTGTCATGATTAGATATTCAGCTACCCCATCTATCACAATGTTTTCCTGTCCCAAGCTGACTCTACTAACCACTGATTAGATATATAATGTCATAGCCTGCTACAAGCGTCTCAAGCAGGCTGACTCTACTATCAATTAAGTATTTAAAGTCATGTCCTTCGTCGTTATTGTCACGACTTGTCCCAGCCTGCCATGATGATATTTAGCAGGCGAGTCTGACTTCCCTAATTGTTATTATCTCAGCCTGCCATAGTAAACTTTTAGCACACTCTGACTTTGCTAATTGGTGTAGGAGCAGTCCACTATTCTTATCCCATCCTGCTACAGCGGCCCAATCCTGCCCCAGTAACCTTTTTACGAGTGTAGCATTCCGCAGACCCTTTGTAACAGACCACCAGTAGTTTCAATGCCTTTACCCCTCGCATGTTTTCATGCTCTGTATTTTCTGTACAGTGTTTGAATTTTTCATCAGACATCTGTTTATCTTCACCCCACTTTCCAGTACCTGGTCTTTATCCATGTGTGCTCTAACTTCTCAAGTATTCGGTTAAATAATCCTGCAATATTTTAATGACTCATAGCTTTACCACAAGTTCCAGCAGTGAATTCCAAACAAACAACACTCTTAGAGTGAAAACGTTCTTCCTATATCTCGTCTGAACATCCTCTCCCTTGTGTTTAACGGAGATCCCTGGTTGTTAACTCTTCCCATAAGAAGTTTATTCCTCTCACACATACCGATCCCCTTAATGTGCACCTTAATCACTTCCTCACTCAGCCTTCTCCGCTCTCAGATAAAGAGCCTGAGCTGAGCTCGTCTATCTTCGCCATGGCGAAACTGTCGTGCTGGAAAAGTACAGCAGGTCAGGCAGCAGCCGAGGAGCGGGTGAATCGACGTTTCTCGCATAATTCTTTCATCAGAAATAAGTCTTGTGGGTGGGGACTGAGAGGTAAATGGGAGGGGTTTAGGGTTGGGTGTAAGGTAGCTGGGAAAGCGAATGGTGGATTGAGGCGGGGAGCAGGTGATAAGTTAGAGGGGGAGAGATGAATGAATCCGGAGGGTGGTGCTGAGTTGGATGTTTCAGACTGTGATAATGTGGGGGAAGGGGAAATGAGGAAATCCACATTTATCCCGTGTGGTTGCATGGTCCAAAGGCTGAATATGAGGCGTTCATCTTCCAGTCGTCAGGTGGGAACGGTTTTATGGTGGCTTATGCCTGAAACGTCGATTGTCCTGCTCTGCAATTCACATGACAGGAGAGATGTGAAAACCAAGGACTGAAAAAAGGAGAAAAACGTATATATTCAGAGTTAATGGAATTCTACACAGTGCGGACAGAAACCATGTGGCCAGTTGAATCTGCACTGTGCCCTGGAAGAGATTCACACTCCCCCACTGTATCTTTTAAACCCGCAATTGTGATCCACCCACAAAAATAGAAATTTCTCCAAAAGCTCAGCGCGTCAGGCAGCATCAATGGAGAGAAATCAGAGTTAGCATTGCGAATTCAAAACAGTTCCGAGGAAGGGTCTGTTGACCCAAAATGGTCATTCTGTTTTCCCCGAGCTGCAATTCGGACTTTTGTCTCTTATTTAGAGCACTTACAGTCCATTCAGATCTCCTTTGCCATTTACCTGAATTGGAGACCTTTGCACTGTGGGAAGGAATCGGAGCAGCCAAAGGAAACTCACACAGGAGAGAGAGAGAGCAGGTCTGTGTGAATTCCACACAGTCAGTCACACAAGACTTGAATCGAAGGCGTGTTTCTGACGCTGAATGGCGCAGTTCCACTCACTGAGCCCTTTCAATATGCAAGCGCATGTCATAGAAGCGAATTGAAGCCGACCTCATGCAGTGACAGGCGGTGGTACTACCCAGGAATTCCATGCCAAAAGAAGCCTGTTTGTTAATACTGGAAATTAACATTCGCTTAATTATCCGAACTCTTTTTTCAAATTACTTGGCCTAAAGCCTTGTATGTCATGGCATCACAAATTCACATCTGAATACTTCTGTAAGTTATGAGGATTTTTGCCTCTGCAACCTTTGCATGCACTGAGTTCCAGGTTTTGTTCAACGGCTGTTTCAAAACAATTGTCTGCACATTCATTCAAATCTTTCCTCTTCTATTCTTGAATCTATGCCACCCTCCCCCCCCCCCCTCCGTGATCGATCTCACCATCAAAAAGAAGCCTTTATTCCAGTCTATGCATTCCGTATTCCTGATTATTTTGTACATCTCAATCACTGTTTCCTCTCAATCTCTTCTGCTCGAAGAAAAACGCCTCCAGTCCGTCCAATTTCTCTTCATAACTGAAACTCTTCTACATAAACAATATTCTGGTAAATCTCTGCTGCATCATTTCCAGTGCTATCATATCCGCGCTATCATGTGAATTGCAGAACTGCACACAATAGACAAGATAGAGCTAAATGAGCAAGTGAAATAAATGATGCAGAAGTCCACAGAAAAATGTATTTCCTACTAAATTTTCTTTTCCTCAGTGCTTCCCTGTATCCTTTTCCAGAGCCTGATGTTCCAATAATCTCTCCTCTATGTGGTAAAGGCTGCTGCATGAGAATTGATGTCACAACCACGGTATGGAAATGGATTGACTGGTTTGAAGGTGAGCACGTGTTTCTTCTATGACGGCACAGAGGCGCAAGAAATGACAAAGCTTGGAGTGCTCCTGGTCAAAGGCGGGGAGGAAGATCATATTTGTCTCCGTTTATTAGATTATTAAGATACAACAGCAGCATTAAACGCACTGCAGAGTAGCTCACCTGAAGCGTGCTCAGCCCTTCAGCGAGAGGTCGATTAATTGAAAGCATTCTCTGAAATTTTCCTTAACAATCAGCTGTTTTGTTACTTTGACAGTTAGACCTGTTTTTGATCACATCGTCTCCACATCAGCCTCTTGCTCCCAGTTAACACTCCAATCCAGCATACATCACTTCCATTCCGACACAACCACATGTCATGTTCTCATTCCCTCTGTGATAATTAGAATTGACAATGTCATTCTCTGGGATGCAGCAATGTAGCATGAAGTTGGCAGAGTAGTAACAAAGAAGAACAAAGAGCAGAGAAAATTTAAAGTCCAGGAACAGACACTTTGGATGTCGAAGCCTGAGCTGATCCAAATCCCCTGTCTCAATCTATCACCCAATTGCTAAACATCTGTATCATTCTGCACCCCACCTAGTCATGTATCTGTCCAGGCGCACCTGAAATGAATCTACGGTGATTGCTTCTACTACCCCTGCTGGCAACACAATCCAGGCACCTACCACCTTCGGTGTAAAATACTTCCAACGATTATCTCTCTTAAACTTTTCACCTTTCACCTTGAATGTGTCACCTCTCATTATTGAATCCCTCACCTTGTGAAAAAGCTTATCACTATCCACCCTGGCTATACCCTTCATGATTTTGTCGATGTCAATCGGGTCACCCTCAATCTCGTTTTTTTCTAATGAAAACAAACGTAACCTACTCAACCTCTCTTCAGAGCTAGCATTTCCATACCAAGCAACATCCGCATAAACCTTCTCTGCACCCTTTCCTAAACGTCCACGTCGTTTTGGTAATTTGGCGACCAGAACTGTACACAGCATTCCAAATGCGGTTGAACCAAAATCTTGTACACTTTTAGCATGACCTGCCAGCTCTTATACTGAATGCCCGGTCTGGTGAAACCAAGCATGCCATATGCCTTCTTGTCCACTCGATCCACCTGTGCAGCGACCTTCAGGGTACAAAGGACCTGAACTCACAGATCTCTCTGCTCATCAACATTACCCAAGGCTCTTCCGTTAACAGTATACGTGGCTGTAGAATTGGACTTCCCAAAATGCATCACCTCACATTTGCCTGGATTCAACTCCATTTGGCTCTTCTCCGCTCAACTCTCATGTATATGTATATTCTCCTTCATTCTTTGACAGTCCCCTATGCTTTCTGCTACTCTACCAATCTTTGCGTCATCTGCAAATGTAATGGCGATATTTGGGCTAGCAACCCTTGGAGACTGGAGCATGGCAGCTGCTCGCAATTAGATTCGATGAATAAAATCAGGAATATAAACCCGCTCAGAGGAAGAATTACAAAAGTTTTACTTTCCTGAAAACCCATTCATTCATGTCCCTTCAAGAGGGAATTCTGCCGTCCTTAACGAGACCTGCCAACATATAACTCCAGACCCACAATAGTACAGTTCACCCATAAATTCCCTCTGACTCAGTTCAAGGAAAGTTAATTATGCACAACAGATGCTGTTCAGACTATGATGGCCACACTCCGGGGGAGAACAGGGAAGGATAAAAAAGATACATGGATGATGGGAAAAATTGGGAATCGTCTCAGCGTGGATTCAAATTCAACTGATTATCCAAACTAAATAGACAAAATGGTACCCACGCCGCCATGAAGTCAGGTCCATGGGGGCGGGGTCTGTAGGAAGGGAATCAATTACCAGCTGACAGGTAAACTCACTTGCTCAGTCACAATGTGGACAAGTTATTCACCACTCTCACATGTGAGAAGGAATCAGTCAGTAGACCAACCTGCAGAGTTGCCATCAGGTTTATAAATGATAGCAAGGATCCGATTCTGTTGTTATTGCAGGTGTTCATCCCATCCAGCAATAAATCATGCTTGGATGCCTGTTTCCAGTGGAGTACCACTGTTTCCCGCTGTAGATCAATAATTCAAACTTAGTTGGAGGAGTCACGTTTAGATGTTTATAGACGATGCAACAATTGGTCATGTAGTTAACTGTGATGAATAATATCAGGGGTCGCAGTGATGTATCAATCAGGTTGAAGGGAAAAAACGGCGAATGGAATTGAATCCAGACAAATAAGTAGTAATGAATTTGGGGAGTTGAAACAATAACAGTGAGGATTCTGAGTGGTGTACAGGGAAAAAGAGATCTTGGAGTGAACATTCAGAGATCTCTGAAGATTGTTGGACAGGGAGATCAGATGTTTGTGAGGCTTTTTGGATATTTTCAATTGTTGACCACAGGCTCAGGATGATATTCGATCTTTAGCAACCACCAGTTTAGGAAACAACTAAACGAATGAGCACAAGTCTGGTCAATGCGATAATCAATATTTTTCAAAATTGTAAAATAAAAGGCGGAAGGCTGAAGTATAACTCTTTGCCCATCAAGACCGTTTCGTCACTCAATGAATTTACCAGTGATTCCTCTCCAAGTCATGCTGGTATGTGCCTGCGAGGATAATTTGTAAATGGTGACGTTTCAGTGCATCTTCAACCTTGTCGTTATAGTTGGTACAGTTTTTGAGCTTTGACGGTTCTGTCAACAAAACCTGGATGACTTACTTCAGGGAATCTTCTAGGAGGTGCTCTCTGCTGCAATTGCACCTTAGCAGTTCAGGGAATAAATATTTCGGTGTTGAACAATGTACACTTATGTGACTGTATTTTCGTGGAGTGTGTCCAGTTCCATCAGTGGTATTGAAGCGGCACCCACCTAGTCAAATGGAGAGGGTTTTGTTAAACATCTAATTTGTGCGTTGCAGACGATGTGGCCTTCATGGAGACAAGCGTTGAGTTAATAATCAAAGAAAGTCGACCGACGGACATTTTTTTTTGTAGTCAACCTCTTTATATGGGCGATCAGGTTCCATTTCTCCTAAATACAAGCTCCAAGGACGATTACATGGAGGAATTCAGTTACAATGAAGTCATTGAATGTCAATCGAATGTGATTAGATTATCATTTGTCAGAGTTATCATTGCTGTATTTGGTCCTTCTGTGGGTCAATCCGATTCCAATCGCTTTCTGATTTCAAGTTCCAATTCCCGTCGGCGCCTGAAATTTCAACCCGTTTCATCGCCGAAATGTCTCCACCTTTCTTAATAATAAGTAAGGACGCTGCAGGGGACAGCAGAGATTTACGAGGATGTTGCCAACTCTGTATAAAATGGAACTTCGTGAAATGATTGGTTAAACTGGGATTATTCTCCTCGAAACAAAGGAGGTGGAGGGAAGCTCTACAATCATATAACACCAATTGTACACGTTTAATATTGGTGGAATCTTGACAGGGTAGATACGGGCCAGTGGTTTGACCTTGTGTTGTGAGGAGAGCGCCAGAGGACATAATCTCAGAATTAGATATTGCCCATTTAATTCGTAAATGATGAGTAATTTCTTTGCTCAGGGGCTAAAAGATCTGTGGCATTTTCCAGAAACCACTGCTGAGACTCTGTTGCTGGGTATTGTGAACCTGTGCCAGATAGTTAATCAGCAAGATGATGAAACTTTGTCGAGGTAAGTGAGCAGAAAGGAGTTAAACATTATCAGATCAACCATGAGTTCTTTGAATGGTTGGGAAGACTCCATGGGCTGAATGGCAAACTTCCACTTGTTTAACATTTGGTCTAACGCCTTATTTTATTCATAAGTTCAGAATTGTGAGGGGATGGGATGAAGTGATAGAAAAGGTTTATTAAACAGATCAGACATATCAGGAACAAGGCTCATAACCTCAGCAAAAAGAAATGTCCTGTGACCTGGGGGCAACAAATGACACTGGGCACAGCGCAGGTGGCTGTGTACAGAAGCTGTGATTGCTGAAGAAAGTTGGTAGACTTTAGACAGTTGGCAAGTCAGTGATCACACTGGATGATGGATCGTTGTATGATTCACACACAGCAGAAATTTGTGAAAGAATGAAAGGTTCGTTTCATTGGAGAGGTTTTCTGCGATTCCAATTCTGAGTGACTGTCTGAAATACTAATCAGATCATTGTGTGAAGTGTTAGGTTAAAATACTCATGTACAACCCCACTGGATAAACTTGTGCTCCCGATCTCTTGTTACTTGTTTCTCTTTCTTTCGATGAAAATTCGTAGAAAGACAAGATGGAATGTGCGGCAGAAAGAAAAATGTGTTCCTTCTCATCACACCAATTTCATGTACAATTGAATAGAATGACTGCTCTCACTTTTCATTTCGAATTTAATGTGGTGTCGATTATTCGTGAATCTCCCGTGCTGTAAAGGGCAAGAACAAGATTCTCGAACCAGTGCATACCAGAGGTGTGAAGTGCAAAGAGAAACTGCTGGAACGGTTTGTGAAGTTAGCAACCAGAGTGTGACTCGAACCCGTGAATTCGGAGCACAGCGGTATAATAACCCACCACCATAATCTCTCGGTCTCCTCAGCACATTTTGTAGAGCGGTGGCATGTGACCTCATCACGGTTACATTCGGTGAAAGTCATGGATGAGAAATTTCCAGAGCGGAATCGAATCCACACCATGGTGTTTCTGCTTTCACCAGAATTATAATAACAACAAATTCCAATAAGTAGAAATGTTTGCAGAATGAATAGCTGTCATTGATACATTCTGAGTCAGAACTGTCTCAGAGTGAAACAGAGAACAAGGATTTTCCGTCACATTCACACCTACATTTGACTCATAATTTCTTCAGTCACTTTCTCTCTCACGTGAAGAAGCAGCCATGGAGAGGGAAATAAAGGCAATGTTGTGGCTCAATGCCCTTTCTCATATGGCTGAACCTGAATTGGATTAAATCGCACGAAACGCTGTTTTGTTCGTTTCATTTTACTTTTGCTGCAAACTCACAATGGTCATTGTAATAATCAGAAGTGAATTAGATTTATCTCATTGGACTGATTAATGTTGCATTCAAATTTGCTCCGACTTTATTTCAGCTTAAGGAAAATACCGCTTAGAAAAACAGAGGGTTAAAGTGCAAAACAAAACCCAACAGTTTTGTTGCTCGTTGCTTTGGCAGATTTCACCGAGTATTAAATGGACCAAACATCATTGTGTTTGTCCTCACATCTTTAACGCATGTGATTAAAGCAGGAAGTCGAATTCCAAGCAACTGGTCACTTCCTTTTCATTATGTAATATCTTCCCTTCACAATAAGAAAAATTCACTCAGTTCCATTTACAATGCTTGAGGTGGAACATTATGCCAAATCTTTCACAATCCAGAGTTTTTGGAACCGAATTTTATTCAGCTGCACACGTTCACGAAACGTCTTTACATTTAATGTCAACCAACTTAGACATTCTTTCCCCGCAACTTCCGCCCGACTACATCTCACGCCAACACCTTTGTCTAGCCACATGCTGTCTCTCTCCTTGTCAAATTTATTCCTTGTAGGTCACTAAATCTGCCTTTCCAAATATTTTTAAAAACAGGTTCTCGGAGTGACAGTGATTCTGTTGTCATCATTTCTTTGTCCTTCAAAGGTTTTCTCAAAGGTTTTGAAAGCCTGACGTCGAGATGTTTACATACTTGAAACAGGGAATTTTACTCCTATTTACTCTGTCCAAACATTTCATGACGTGATAAAGCCCCATTAAGTTTTCCTTGGTTCAGAGATAACTGTTCTAAATTTTCCAAGACAACAAGTGATTAAAATGTCATCGTCAGTAAACCCCGTTAGCATCGTCTCTCATGGCTTTCCACCCCAGTAAACACCGCCATTATCCTTTGCAATAGAATCACAGAATCCTGCAGTGCAGAAAGGGCATTTAAGTCAATCGAGCCGGTGTCGACACTCTGAAGAGCATCTCACCCAGACTGAGCTCTCCTCCCTATTCGCGTATATTTCACCTGAAGAAGGGGCAGCCCTCGCCCTTATGATTTCAAATAAACCTGTTGGACTATAACCTGGCGTTCTGTGACTTCTGACCTTGTCCCTGCGTAACCATGGCTAATTCACTCTTAACATGCTTCATTCACTCCTTGGACACAAGAGGGCAATTTAACTTTGCCAATCAATCTAACCCTCCGACCGAACAACAGTGCGAATTACTGAGCCAATGTTCCATCATAGTGAGCAACTGCTGTATCATTTTTAATGTCTTTCTACCCTGGTAACTCAGCCTCATCAAAGCGAATCAACCCAAATTCAATGTATCAAAACCCTACCCTATCGTTTACAATTTCATTCGCGCTGCGGGAAGTGTTTCTGCACTCAGATCTGAATGCTTTTACGCTGTTTCTTCCTCACCTTCGTGCTTCCAATAAACACTTCAATCCGGACCAAATCTGTCAAATGATTTTCATTCCAACACAGTCCCAAGATGCAGCTTGCAGAAGTCACGTGTTTGCACGTTCACTGACTCTCTGCCTCCCTGAGAGCTGCAGCCCTTCCCCACCTTGATTCAGGCAGCACTGTCCTTCCTGTGACATGCCCCATCGAGAATAGAAGGACAGGTATCGATACCAGCCCTTGGGAATGGAGCGACAGATTTAAAACATTTGCACTGTCCCCAGCGGAGAATTGAGCCCTGTGACAGGCGGGGCACTACCGAGGACAGGAGTGTCAAAGCAGGCCTTTCAGCCAATTGTGGCCACACTTGTCAAAAACAACTGCGTAATGAACTGAATCCTATTTCATAATGCTTATTCCAGCCTTGTATGTTTTGGCATCACAAATTCACATCGGAATATTTATTCAGGTCATTAGGGTTTCTGCCTCTCAGAACAATACAGTGTATTCCAAATTCCAACCGCCCACTGCTGATAAAGCTTTTCTGCACATCTTCTCAAACCATTCTGCCTTTCTTCTCAAATCTCTGGCCCCTGCTGATCGAGCCCTCCATCAATGGAAAACTCGTTCAGTCAACCCTGTCCATACCCTAACTCAATCATGTCTTGTCGACATCTCTTTTGCACTGCGACAAACACTCCACTCTGTCCTGTCTTTCTTCCCAACTGAAACTCTTCAGCCTAAACAATATCCCGGTAAATATCTCCTGAAATTTTCTCAGTGTGATCACATCCCTGCTATAATGTGACTCGCAAAACTGCACACAACACTCTTGCTTGAGCCTAATGAGCACTTGTTTTAAAATTTCTGGGTTGGTGTGAGGGCGATTCTGGCTAGGCAGAATTTATTACTCATTCCTAATTACCCAGAGGGCAGTTGAGACTCAACCATATTGCTATGAGTCTGAAGTCACATGCAGCCCAAACCAAGTAAGGATAGCAAATTCCATCCCGAAATGACATCAGTGAAACAGATTTTTTTCATTAATTGTCAATGGATCTGTAGTAGTCATTAGATTCTTCATTGCAGATAATTATTGAATCCAAATTTGACAATTATGACATAGTGGAATTCACGCCCGAGAACCCAGACTATTACCTCGGTCGTTGAATTATCAGTGCTATGAAAGTACCATAAGACCAACGCAGAAAACCACAAAAGCTGATCTTTTCCAATAAAATGTCTTTTCACTAAAACTGCCCTGGGTATTTTCCATGAGCCTGACGCTCCAATTGTCTCTGTCCTAAGTCAGTAAAAGCTGCTCCATGGGGATTGATTTCATAACCGCGGTATCCAAATGGATCGACTTGTTTGGAGGTCCCGATGGTGAGGTTGGGGCACGTTAAACCAACAACAGTGACCGCAGCAGCAGCACAGACAGAACAGTATGAATGTGAAAGAGAGTGATAAATTGTGCATTGCCTCAGAGAAATGGGAGGAGGGACGGAAAGGATCATTAATGATTGTAGGAAGGAGAGAAATCTCCGACAAGGGGTGTGTTTGAATCCTAATATATAAAACGCAGAGTTGTGAGAAAGTGGAATTTGAAGTTTAAACAATTAATTTCTTAGCAGGTGTCACAAAAAGGACAACGGAGAGAATACATAGTGCAGTGATTTGATTTGAAATCGAGGTTGCTGTGGTTACAATGCAAATACAGGCAACCACGATCACAGCAACCACAGAAGAGGATGATTGCAAACAGTAATAAATATATTAGCAGAGGAAATGTTCGGAAGACCAGCAAATGTACAATATCAGTACTCAGCGAACAGTGACAGGCATGTGGGAACTGAGAATGAACTGAATCTTTCAGTTCGATGTCCTCAGAGGCTGTGAAGATCCCTTGAATGAGAGTGTTGAAAACTGAGATTGATAGATTTCGACAAACCATCAAAGACTCGGGGGACAGTACAGGATATTGTTGAAATATATGCTTCAATAGCATTTTGGCTTAACATCGGCGACTTCACCAGCTTCCTCAAGGCAATAACCAGTCTTGCAGATAATCACACATAATCCCAGTTTACAGACTCAGAATCAGAGAAACTGCGGCACAGCTGCCCAGATCCAACCGGAATGGGGATGAGAATGAGTGCGCAGAGTTACTCTCTGGCTCGAGTGATGCAACAGGTGAGCGTGCAGTCCTTCTATGATGGTTTAGAGGCGCAAGAAATTCCTAGGTTGAGTGTGCTCCTAATCAAGGGAATGGTTGTCCCCGTTTATACTATTATAGCGATCTCCAGTGCATCTTGTTAAGACAGCTGAGTGGCACAACTGGAGCGTGTTGAGCCCTTAACTTTGCAATGGTGGGTTTAAAAGATGATTTTGCTATTTGGATCTGCGTTTCCGACACTGGCGGTATCAGTTTATTCCACACAGTATATATTTCAACCTGGAGAAGGTGGTGTTGCGGTGATATTTTAAACTAGTCATCCTTGGCGACTGGAACACGGAAAGGGTGATTTTTAAGTTCGACAAATAAAACCTGGAATGCAGGACCAGAAAAACATGAGCTGACCCTTAATTCAAGAATCCCCATCGTGTGGGGAAGCAGACTAGTCGACCTTTCCAGTCCATCCAAAGCGCATCCCACCAGACCCCACGGTATTCCCTATCCCGTAAGCCTGCGTTTCCCATTGTTGATCCCTGTAAGTGGCATATCTTTGTCTGAGGGAGAAATAAGAACGCAAACACACAGAATGTGCAGACTGTCCACAGACAGACATCCGAGACTGGGATCGCACCCGGGTGTGTGGTGTAGCCAGACTGCAGCGAACGAGGCGCGAAGAATAAATGTTGTCCTGACCAATGATACTCACAACCTGTGGGTGAATGAGAAAGAATGGAAACACAGAAACAACATGGAAAACGGAATTTGTATCAGTGTGGAAACAATTTGAAAGGATCGTTCACTCTGGGAAGAAAAAAGGACGCCGATACCACAGAGAAAGCAGGGCAGTGTGGGAACTGCTGGAAGGGATTCAATTCACCACAGAAATGGAAACTCATTTAATCAGTAACATTGGGGAGAGACCGTTCACCAGTCCCGTGTGTGGGAAGGGTTCACTGAGCAAAACAAGCTCCGGAGACTCCAGCAGGATTACATATCCCATCAGGTGTTCGATTATGCTGTCAATGCTACTGTTAATCCCAACCAGCGTTTTGTTCCAAGGCGTCAATCATAGATTCATACAGCATGAAAACAGGCCTGTCAGTCCACGCAATCCATGCTGAACACACTGCCAAACTAATCTCGTCCCATCTGCCTCCTCCTGTACCCGCTGAGTGGTTATAATACCCTTGTAGTTTTATTACTGCGTGGCTAATCCAAAAACCCAGGTAATATTTTCGGGACAAAGGGTTCAGGTCCTGACATGACAGATGGTGGAGTTTGAATTCAAAAAGCACTTGGAATTGAAGAGTCTCGTGATGACCTGAATCAGTCGTGTGGAAACTCCCATCTGATTCACTCATGCCAGTTCGGGAAGCACACATTCATTTACTCTGCCCCACATGTGACTCCAGATGGATAATATCGTGGTTGACTCTTAACTGTCCTCTGGGAAATAACTGATGTACTAGGCATGAATTCATTTATTTTAAAAATCCCACTTTCCCATTCATGTTTGGATCCAATTGTCCTTTAAACGTTGCAAATGTACCCTCATCCATCACTTCCTCAGCAAGTTAATTGCGCACGTAAAACACCTTCTCTAAAAAAAAGCCTCACATGTCTTTTTTTTAAACTCTCTCTCTTTTCATCTTCAACATATGCCCTCTCGCCTTGAAATCCCCCTCCTGGGAAAAGGCAGCTATTGTTAACTCTAACTTACCTCTCAATAATTCATATACTTCTATCAGGTCGCCGCTCAAACCCCTAACCGAGAGTGAAAACAGTCTCAACTCGGAGAAAGTGAGGACTGCAGATGAGAGATCACAGTCGAGGGTGTTGTGCTGGGAAAACACAACAGGTCAGGCAGCATCTAAGAAGCAAGGGTGTCGACGTTTCAGAGAAGAGCTTGATGAACGACACTTGCGCGAAATGTTGATTCTCCTGCTCCTCGTATGCTGCCTTTCCTGTTGTGCTTTTCCAGCAACCCAATCTCGAATGTGAAAATAGTCTCAGCCTATTCAGCCTTTCATTATAATCCTAACCTTCCACACATGGCAACATGCATGCATACGTTTTCTGCACCTGCTCCGGCTGAATAATATCATTCCTACAACTGGGCGACCAGAACTGGACATAATATTCCAGAAGAGGCCTCATCAATGTCCTGAAAAACTTCAACAAAACGTCCCAAGTCCAATTACAAAGGACTGAGCAATGAAGCGAAGTGTATAAAATGGTTTTTCACCATCCTGTCTATGTGTGATGCAAACTACAACGAATCATGTACCTGCACCCCTAGCTTCCGTGTTCTCCAACACCACGCAAAGCCTTATCACTAACTGTATAAGCTCCACTCTTTTTGTTGTACCAAAATGCAATACCTTCCATTTATCCAGATTGAACTCCACGTTACATTTTTCAGTCCATCGACTCATTAGATAAAGATCATTTTGAATCTTAGATAATCTTCCTCACTGTCTGCAGTTCTGGTGTCGCCTACAAACCTACGAAGCATGCCTGCTGTGAGTTCCACTGTTTTCTCATATAGATCAATGATGCATATTTACTTGTAGTGGCCGTGATTTAGCAGTGTGCAGATCATACAACAGTTAGTCATGCAGTTAGCCATGTGGAAGAAAGCCGCAGACTGCTGGGAGATATCAAACTTCAAACCAGCCGCCTCACTCCAGGTGTGGCACTCAGCTGTCTCATCAAGATGCACTGTAGATTGCTATGTCATTATAAACGGGAACAAATTTTCCCTTCTGTCCCTCCTTTGACCAGGAGCACTCCCAACCTCGGAACTGCTTGCGCCTCTGAAAAGTCATAGAAGTACTCTGCATTCACCAGTTGTCTCACTGGAGCCATCGACCACATTCCCATCCCGATTTCCAGTTGGATCTTCGCGACTGTGCCATTCCGTTCCTCTGATTCTGGGGCTGGGAATTGGCACTATGTGGCAGCAGTGGTTCCTGCTATCTGTGGGGAGCTGGTGAAGTAGCCGATGTTAAACTGCATTACTATTGAAGCATACATTTCAACCAAAACTGCACTGTCCCCGGAGTCTTCGATGTTTTGGAGAAATGTATTTATCTCAGCGTTCAGCATATGAATGATGGAATCACCACAGCCACCAGAGGAACCGATATTAAACGGTCAGCCCATTCTGAGTTCCCACATATCTGCCACTGTTCACTAAGCACTGATATTGTGCATTTGGTGCTCTGCCTAGCATTTCCTCTGCTACTGTACTTATTGCGCACTGTTAGCGGGCTCCTCTCTGGGATGCCATGTTCACATAGTGGTTAGTAATCTTCGTTGTGGCCGCAGCAGCTTCGGATCCAATCTGAGTCACGGCAGTAATTGCTCTACCTAGCCCAGTTTTTGTGAAACACAAAGGAATCATTTGTTTTAACATGGTAATTTTCTCCAAGGTGATGATCATTTTCCTTCAAATTCTGCTCGCTCACATCTCTGAGTTTCATATGTCAGAATTCAAATCCACCCGTTCTCAGAGATTTCTCTCCCTCCTACGATCACTAACTGAACTTTCCGTTCCACGCTCCCATTTCATTTATTTTGAGATGCAGGTGTTGGACGATGATGTGCAAACTTAAAAATCACATAACACCAGGTTAGAGTCTATCAGGTTTAACTGAGCACTAGCTTTCGAAGCGCTGCTCTTTCATCGTGTAGTTGAGGAGTCAGTTCCTATTTCGTTAATGCACTGCAGAATCTAACACTGACTCCCACATTGATACTGTTCATTCTGTGCTGCTGCGGTCACTGTTGCTGGGTGAACGTGCATCAACCCCATCATCGGGACCTGCAGACCAGTTGATCCATTTGGTTACCGCTGTTGTGAGGCCAATCCTCAGGTAGCAGCTTTTACTGGCATGGACTTGCGATTATTGGGGGTCAAGCTCAGGAAAATGACACGCGACAATATCGAGGAAAAGCGACATCATTGGGAAAGATTACTTTCACGGATGTTCTGCAATGGCCGAGCTCTATTACCACTGGACTGTTAATTCAGACACCAAGCAAACGAACTAGGGACCCGGGTTTGACTCCAATCATACCAGGTGTTACAATTGGGAATCAATACATACCTGCAATTACGAATCTAATAACACTATAAATCCATGGTCAATTGTTGAAAGAACAAAACCATCGGGATCACTGACGTCCTTTGAGGAAGGAACCTGCCATTCTTACCTGGTCGGGCCTCCATGTGACTCCAGACCTTGCAATATGGTTGAGTCTCAACTGTCCGCTGTGCGATTAGGGATCGCAATAAATACTGCCGAGCCAGCGACGCCCTCATACTGTAACAGAATAGAAAAAAAAAAGTTTATTCGGCTCGAGCTAAATTACTGTGTGCAGTTCTGCAATTCACAGTATAGCATGGATGTGATCGCATTGGGAACGTTGCAGGAGAGATTCACTGGGATACTGTCTGGGCTGAAGAGTTTCAGTGATGAGGAAATATTGGACAGAGTGGGGTTGTTTATAGCAGAGCAGAGGAGGTTGGAGATGTACACGACTGAGATGTACAAAATAATGAGGGATATGGATAGGCTAGACTGAAAGAAGCGTTTCTTATTGATGGAGGGATCGAACACCGGGGCCAAGATATTTCGGGAAAAGGCAGAAAGGTTTGAGTACATGTGCGGAAAGGGTCAAAGAGGCGGAATCCCTTTTAACCTGAAAAAAAATTCAGATGTGGATTTCTGATGACAAGGTATATAAGACTATGGACTAAACGATGGAAAACTTGATTCAGGTTGTTAAGCAGCTGTGTTGGACAAGTGCGGCTATTATAGGCTGAAGGGTTTCCTTCGATGTTGTTGTCCTCCACAGTATCGTGGTTCGTGTCCCCGCCTGTCACAGGGCTCAATTCTCCGCTGGGGGCATTGTAAAGGTTTTAAACCTGTCGCTCTGTTCCCCAGTGTCGGTTGTTCATGCCTGGCCTTCCATTCTCGATGGGACATGTCAAAGGAAAGACAGTGCTGTCTGAATCAGTTGGGGAAGAATTGCAGCTCGTGGGGAGAGAGAGTGTCAGTGAAAGTGCAAACATGTAACTTCTGCAAACTGCACATTGTGTTTGTGTTGGAATGAAAACCATTATATAGAGTTGTTCCTGACTGATATGTTTATTTAAAGCAGGAATCTGAGGAAGAAAACAGAGTAAACCCATTCAGATCTTAGTGCAGTAACATTTCCAGCAGCACTAATGAGGTTGTACAGCGCAGAAGCGCGTTTGGATGCATTGAAGTCGGGTTGATGGGCGTAGCTTGCTTTCACTAGGCTGAGTTACCAGTGTATAAAGCCATTAAACATGATACAGATGGTACTCAACGTGATGGTACATTTGCTCAGTGGTTCGCACGGCTGTTAAGTCTGTAGGTTAGGTGGATTGAGCATGTTAAATTGTGCGGATGTGTCCAGGGAGTATTTGAAATCACAAGCGAGAGGACTGTGGGGATAAAGAGGGGGGCTAGGTCTGGTTGCGATGCTCTTCAGAGTGTTCCTACAGACTCGACTGGCTGAACTGTACTTTCTGCATTTTAGGGAATCTGTGATTCTATCAGAGAGGACACTGCCAGCGTTTACTGCGCTGCTAAGGCATTAGAGATGATGCTGACGGCGTTTAGTGGGGATGGGATTTTATTTACTTGTGTGTTGGAAAATTTCAAACTGAAGCAAGGAAAACCGAATGTAAGTTTTCCAGGGTATGTGAGGTTTGGAGAGGGTAAATAGGTGGTAAATTCTCTCTTTCAAGTTCGTAAATTTCTAAACGTCAGGCTTTCAAAACCATTGATGTCGGACAAAGAAATGATGGGAGCAGAATTCCTGTCACTCAGAGAATCGGTTTCCAAAATATTTGGAAAGGCACATTTAGAGACACACAAGCAATGCTCCCATCATTCCTTTGTCCAACATCAATGGTTCTGAAAGCCTGATCTTCAGAAATGTACTAACTTGAAAGACATAATTTACCACCTATTTACTCTCTCCAAAACTCACAAGCAGTGAGTTTCGCCAGGAGAGAGACAGCCTGTGGCCAGGTAAAAGTGTAAAAGTGGGTTGTGGGGGATGGAAGGTGCGAGGAAACAATGTCTAATTTGAATGACTTTAAATGTAAAGAAATATCGGAAAAGTATGCAGCTGAATAAGATTCAGCAAAAAAAAACTCAGAGTTTTGAAAGATTTCAATTAATATTCCACATGAAGCATTATAAATGGAACTGAGCAGATTTTGTATATTGTCAAGCAAAGCTATTCCATAATGAATAGGAAGTGACCCGTCTCTTGAAGATCGATTCCTGCTTTAACACATGCCTTAAAGATGGGAGGACAATCGCCATGATGTTGGGTTCATTTGATACCCACTGAAATCTGCCAAAGTAACTGAGCATCAAAACTGATATTTTGTTTTGTAGTTCAACCTTCTGTTTTTCTCATCAGTATTTCCTTTAAGGCGAAATAAATTCGGAGCAAAATTGAATACAACACTAAACGTTCCAATAATATAAATCCAATTCCCTACCGATCATTGCAATGAACAGAGTGAGGTTGCAGCAAAATTAATAAAATGAAACGAACAATACTGCATTTCCGGAAATTTTACCCAGTTCAGGTTCAGCCGTATGAGAAAGACCATCGAGAAAGACATCACCTTCACTTCTCTCTCCATATATACTTCTTCACGTGAGAGAGAAACTATCTGAAGAAAATATGAGTCAAGACAAAATGTACGTGTAAATGAGACGAGGATTTTTTGTTCACTGGTTCATTCTGAGGCAGTTCCAACTCAGAATGAATCAAGGACAGGTATTCCTTCCAAGGACGTGGTCAATTCCTTGGATTTTGCTGGTACTATTATTCCGCTGAAACCAGAAACATCATGGTGTGGATTTGATTCCGCTCAGGGAATTTCTTATCCCCTCGATGCACCATAAGTAATCTTAATGTGGTCCCATGTGAGCCCCTTTGCCATGGGATCAAGTGGCCCAGAGGTTAAGGCGACGGGTTGGTCTTTCATTGCGCATGTGTGGATTTGAATCCTACTCTGGTTGTTATTTCTATCAAACGCAGCTTTGGTTTTCCTTTGTGCCTCGCATCTTTAGTATCCACTGGATGGGGAATCTTGCTCTTGCCCTTCATTGCACCGGAGATTGGTGATATTTCGATACCACATCAAGGTCGAAATAAAGCAATTTGATTCTGTTGTAAGTTAAATTGGGATAACAAAATGGAGTGCAACATTTCTTTCATCCTTTCATTCCATCTTGACTTTCTCTGAATTTTCATCGAATGAAAGTGAAACAAATAAGATGAGATCGAGAGCAATAGGTTAACTAGTGGGACTGTGAATGAGTATTTTCTTGTAACACTCCACACAAAGGTCTGATCAGTATTCCAAACAGTCAATTGGAATTGGAACCGCAGAAAACTTCCCCAATGAAACAAGCTTTTAATTCTTTCACAAACTATTTCTGTATGAATCATACCACGATCCATCATTCAGCATGATCACCAAGTTGCCAACAACATTAGATCTGCCAATTTTAGTAGCAATCACACCTTCTGCACATACGCATCTGTGGTGTGCCCAGTGCCATTTGTTGTCTCCAGGCCACAGCACGTTTCTTGTTCATGAGCTTATGAGCCTAGTTCCTGATATGTCTGATCAGTTTGAGAAAGCTTTTCTATCACTTCATCCCATCACCTCAGAATTCTAAACTTATCAATAAAATAATGCGTTAGACCAAATGATGTAGGATTGGAAGTCGGCCATTCAGCCCATCGAGTCTGCTCCACTATTCAATGAATTCATAGTTGATCTGATAATCCTCAACTCCATTCTCCTGCCTTAACTCGACATCGCTTCATCGTCTTTCTGATTAAATATCTGTCTGGCACAGTTTGAAAATATGAGAAAGTGAGGACTGCAGATGCTGGAGATCAGAACTTAAAAATGTGTTGCTGGAAAAGCGGAGCAGGTCAGGCAGCATCAAAGGAGCAGGAGAATCGACGTTTCGGGAAAAAGCCTTTCTTCGGGAATCAGTTTGAAAATACACTACAACGCAGCCTCAACAACAGTTTCGGTAAAGATTTCCACCAATTCCCTGGCCCCTGAGCAAAGAAATTACTCCTCACTTCTGAATTAAATAGGCAATAACTAATTCTGACTTCATATCCTCTGGTGCTCTCTTCAAATCAGAGGGGACACCACCTGCCCGTATCTACTCTGTCAAGGTCCCACGAATATTGAACGTTTATAAATGTTAATATGTGATTATTGAGTTCCCCTCCGCCTCCTTTGTTTCAAGGAGAATAATCCTAGCCTAAAAAATAATTCCACGAAGCTCCATTTTCTCCAGTGTTGGCAGCATCCAAATAAATCTCTGCTGTTCCCTGCAGCGTGCTTTCATGTTATTAAGGCAGGTAGAGACATTTATGTGAGGCAACGGTTGAAATTTCAAGCACAGACGGGAATTGGAACTTGAAATCAGCTTATACAGTTATGAGATTAGATTAGATTACTTACAGTGTGGAAACAGGCCCTTCGGCCCAACACGTCCACACCGACCCGCCGAAGCGTGTACCACCCAGAACCATACTCCTACATTTACCCCTTCACCTAACACTACGGGCAATTTAGCATGGCCAATTCACCTAACCTGCACATTTTTGGATTGTGGGAGGAAACACGAGCACCCGGAGGAAACCCACGCAGACACGGGGAGAATGTGCAAACTCCACACAGAGAGTCGCCTGAGGCGGGAGTTGAACCCGGGTCTCTAACCACTGTGCCACCGTGCCGCCCACTGCCACAGTGCCGCCCACCGTGCAGCTAGCGACTGGAATCAGATTGGCCCACACAAGGACGCAATAGAGTAACGATAACTCTGATGAATGAGAACCTAATCATATACTACTGAAAGGCTTTACTGCAACCAAATTTCCCTGCGTAATCATCCACGGAGCTAGTATTTAGGAAAAACGGATTGTGACTGGCTATGAGCCTAACCTCGGTGGTGGGCAAGTTGTTGAAGGGAATCCTGTGGGACAGGATATACATGTATTTGGAAAGGCAAGGACTGATTTGGGATAGTCAACATGGTTTTGCGTGTGGGGAATCATGTCTCAAAAACTTGATTGAGTTTTTTGAAGAATTAACAAAGAATATTGATGAGGGCAGAGCAGTAGATGTGATCTATATCGACTTCAGTAAGACGTTCGACTAGAGTCCCCATGGAGACTGATTGGCAAGGATAGATCTCATGGAATACAGGGAGAATTAGCCATTTGGATACAGAACTGGCTCAAAGGTAGAAAACAGCAGGTGTTGGTGGACGGTTGTTTTTCAGACTGGAGGCCTGTGACCAGTGGAGTGCCACAAGGATCGGTGCTGGGTCCTCTATGTTTTGTCATTTACATAAATGATTTCGATGCGAGGATAAGAGGTACAGTTAGTAAATTTGCAGATGACACAAAATTGGAGGTGTCGTGGATAGCGAAGAGGATTACCTCAGATTACAACAGGATCTGGACCAGATGGGCCAATGGGCTGAGAAGTGGCAGATGGAGTTTAATTCAGATAAATACGAGGTGCTGCATTTTGGGAAAGCAAATCTTAGTAGGACTTATACACTTAATGGTAAGGTCCTAGGAAGTGTTGCTGAACAAAGAGACCTTGGAGTGCAGGTTCATAGCTCCTTGAAAGTGGAGTCGCAGGTAGATAGGATAGTGAAAAAGACGTTTGGCATGCTTTCCTTTATTGGACAGACTATTGAGTACAGGAGTAGGGAGGTCATATTGCGGCTGGACGGGACATTGGTTAGGCCACTGTTGGAATATTGAGTGTAACTCTGATCTCCTTCCTTCGGAAAGATGTTGTGAAACTTGAAAGGGTTCAGAAAAGATTTACAAGGATGTTGCCAGAGTTGGAGGATTTGAGCTCTCGGGAGAGGCTGAACAGTCTGGTGCTGTTTTCCCTGGAGCGTCGGAGGCTGCGGGGTGACGTTATAGAGGTTTACAAAAATTATGTGGGGCATGGATAGGATAAATAGACAAGGTCATTTCCCTGGGGTTGGGGAATCCAGAACTATAGGGCATGGGTTTAGGGTGAGAGGGGAAAGATATAAAAGAGACCTAAGGGGCATTTTTTTCACGCAGAGGGTGGGATGTGTATGGAATGAGCTGCCAGAGGATGTGGTGGAGGCTGGTACAGTTGCAACTTTTAAGAGGCATTTGAATGGGTATATGAATAGGAAGGGTTTGGAGGGATATGGGCCGGGTGCTGGCAGGTGGGATTAGATTGGTTTGGGATATCTGGTAGGCTTTCACGGGTTGGAATGAAGGTTCTGTTTCCATGATGTACCTCTCTATGACTCTACATAAACACTTTGACAACAAAAACATGTCCGTTGGTAGACAGGTTTTGACTATAAACGCAACTAATTGCCATGTGAATCCTACATCCTTTGAAAGGCACAAATGAGATGTGGAACTGAACTCTCTCCATTAGCCTAGATGGGTGCAACTTCAATAACACTTAAGGAACTGACACTATCCACGACAATGCAGTTACTTGATTGTACCCTATTCAATACCTGAATACTTATTACTTTCACCGTTAAGGCACAATTGCAGAGAGTGCACCAACTACACGATGCACTGGACTAAGTCATCCGGGCATTTTTGACAGAACCTTCAATGCTCAACAGCTGAACTGACTATAAGGACAAAGTTGGAAGATGCAACGAAACGCGACCATTTGCAAGTTTCCCTCCAAGGCCCATAGAACCCTGACTTGGAAAGGAATCTGTGATAAACTCATTGAGTGGTGAAGTAGTCTTGATGGGCAAAGTTGCATACTTCAGCCCTCCATCTTTTTTCTTAAAATTTAATAAATGTTGATTAATGCAATGATCAGACTTGTGCTCAGTCCTTCAGCTGTTCACTAAACTGGTGGTTGCTAATACTTTACTGTCGTCCACAGCCTGTGGTCAACTATAGAAAATATCCAAAAACCATCTCAAGCAAATGATACCTCTCAAGGTGAAAGTGGTGCTGGAGATGCACAGTAGATCCGGCAGTGTCTGAGGGAAAATCAATGTTTCAGGCAAAACCCTTCATCAGGAAAGAGACTGGGAGGCTTTAGGATGGAGATAATGGGAGGGGTTGGTCTGGGGAGGAGGTCGTTGAGAGCGCAGTAGGTGGATGGAGGAGGGGGTGAAGGTCATATGTCAGAGAGGAGATTTGAGCAGATAGGTGGGAATGAAGATACGCAGGTGGGACAGGTCAGGAGGACGGTGCTGAGCTGTAAGGTTAGAACTGGGGTAAGATGGGGAGAGGGAATGAGGAAACTGATGAAGTCTACATTGATGCCATGGCGTTCAAGGGTCCCGAGGAAGAAGAAGAGGCATTCTTCCTCCAGGCGCCGGGTGGTGAGGGAGTGGCGATGGAGGTGGCCCAGGACCTGCATGTCCTCGGGAGAGTGGGAGGGGGAGTTGAAATCTTTGACCATGCAACAGTGGAGTTGATTCTTGCAGGTGTCCTGGAGATGTTCTCTGAAGTCCTCTGTCAGAAGACACCGCTCTCCGCAATTTAGTGGAGACCGAATCTGGAGCAGCAGGTGCAACAAATGACATGTGTGGAAGTACAGGTGAACCTTTGATGGATGTGGAAGTCTCCATTGGAGCCTTGGACAGAGGTGAGGGGGAAGATGTGGGGGCAAGTTTTGCAATACCTGTGGTGGCAGAGGAAGGTGCAAGGAGGGAATGGTCGTCCATTGGAGGGCGTGGACATGAATATGCATTCATGGGGGAACGGTCTTTGAGGAAAGCGGATAGTTTTGGGTAAGGGAAATATATCCGTGGTGGGAGGTCATTTTAGATGTGGCGTAAATGTCGACGGATGATGTGATTTATGCAGAGGTTGGTAGAATGGAAGTTGAGGACCTTCCTCTGTCCTTGTTCTGTCCTTGCTGTGTTTGGAGGTGTGGGGTTCATGGATGGAGGTGTGGGACATGGCTGAGATGCGTTAGAGAGCATCTTCAATCTCATGGGAGTGGAAGTTCCGGTCTTTAAAGAAGGAGGCCATCTGGTGAGGTCTGTGGTGGAACTGGTCCTCTGGGAGCAGATGCGGTGTAGGCGGAGGAGTTGTGAACACCCGATAGCATTTGTGAAGGAGGTGGGTTGGGAGGAGGGCTTATGCCCGAAACGTCGATTCTCCTGTTCCTTGGATGCTGCCTGACCTGCTGCGCTTTTCCAGCAACACATTTTCAGCTCTGATCTCCAGCATCTGCAGTCCTCACTTTCTCGTCGAAGATTTTAACCTACTGCGAATCCTCTTACAAGGATGCCTTCCTTGAAGAAGTCTCTTCCTCCCTCTACAAGGATTCCTGATGAAGGGCTTATGCCCGAAACGTCGATTCTCCTGTTCCTTGGATGCTGCTTGGCCTGCTGCGCTTTTCGAGCAACACATTTTCAGCTCTGGACTCCAGCATCTGCAGTCCTCACTTTCTCCTGGCAGGAGGTGTAACCCAGATAGCTGTGGGAGCCAGTGGGTTTGAAAAAACATCAGTAACACTGACCTTCAAAGATATTTTCCCTCCTAACCCCATCAACGTTCCGCCAAGACCGTTCCCTCCAGGACTACCTAGTCAAGTCCACGCCATCCAATGACCCACGCTCCCCTCGAAGCACCTTCCTCTGCCACCACAGGAATTGCAAAACCTGCGCCCACACACTCTCCACCTCCGCCCAATGCCCCAAAGAAGCCTTTCACATCCATCCAAATTTCACCTGCACTCCCACATGTCCATTATTGCATTCGTTGCTCCCGATGCAGCTTCTTCTACAGTGGGACCACCAGACACCTTCTCGCAGAGCGCTTCAGAGAACATCTCCAGGACACCGGCAACAATCAACCCCGACGCCTCGTGACCGAACACTTCAACTCCCCCGCCACTCTCCCGAGGACATGCAGGTCCTGGGCCTCCTCCACCGCCACTCCCTCACCACACGACGCCTGGAGGAAGAACTCCTCATCTTCTTCCTCATGACACTTCAACCCCATGTTACCAATATGGATTTCACCAGTTTCCTAATATTCTCCCGCCCCCACCTAACCCTAGTTCTGACCTGCCAGCTTGGCACTGTCCTCCTGACCTGTCCCACCTGTCTATCTTCTTTCGCACCTATTCGCTCCACCCTCCTCTCCGACCTAACATTCTTATCTCCACCTCCATCCACCTATTGCACTCTCAGCTAAATTCTCCCAAGCCCCACCGCTCCCATTTATCTCTCCAACCTCGAGGCTGCCAGCCTTTTTCCTGATGAAGGCCTTTTGTCCAAAATGTCATTTTTTTTCCCCAACTCGGATGCTGCCTGACCTGCTGGGTTTCTTCAGCACCACTCTAATCATGACTCTGATCTCCAGCATCTACAGTACGCACGTTCGTCCAACTGATTCCCCTGTCCATTAATCTTCAGCGATCGTGAATGTCCACTCCAAGATCTCTTTGTCTGTCTACACCACACAGAATACTCACTGTTATAGTTTCTTCTACCCAAATTCATTAACACTCATTGATCTGGACTCAATTCCATTCAGCATTTTACCTTTCCATCTGATTGATGCATCCCTGCAGTCCCTAAAATTCTTCGCCATAGTCAACTACACGACCAATTGTTGCATTATCAGCAAACTTCTGAATCATGGCTCCTACAACTAAGTTTGAATTATTGATCTACATCAGAAAACAGTGGATCTCCACTAGAAACAAACAGGTATCATTGCTGATTGGGATTAACAGCTGCAATAACAGCAGAATCGAACTCCTGCTGTCATTTGTAAACTTGCTGGTGACTCCGTCAGTTGGTCTCCTGAGTGATCACTTCTCACATATGGGAGTGGTGAATGACTTCTGTGCATTGTGACTGAGCAGGTGAGTTTACACCTCAGTGGGTAATTAAATCCCTTCCTGCAGTCACCCCATGGCCCTGACTTCTTGGTGCTGCGGGTATCCTTGTGTCTACTTTGGATAATCAGTTGAATTCGAGTCCACACAGACACGTTTTACATTTTCCCCGTTGTCCATGTATTTTTATTCTTCCTTATTCTCCCACAGAATGTTGTTATCATTGGTCTGAAGAGCATTTGTTGTTCATTCTTAATTCACCTTGAACTGAGTCAGAGGGCATTCATGGGTAAACCATACTGTTGTGGGTCTGGAGTCACATGTTGACAGGACTCGTTGTCGTCGGCAGATTTCCCTTTCGAAGGGACATGAATGAATGAGTTTTCAGCAATATAAAGTTATTGTCTCTGTTCCTGAGATTGGATTTATTTTCCAGGTTTAATTCATCGCATTTATATCAGAGCAGCTGCCACGTTCCAGTCTCTAAAGATTACTAGCCCAATAGATTGCCACTGCACTGACAACTCCCTGCTCTATTTCTCCATTCAAAGAATGACATTGTTAATTCAGATTATCCAAGATGGAGAGAGAATAGGACGCGTTTCTGTGATGGAATGAAAGCAATGTACGCTGGATTGGAGTGTTTTCTGGAGCAAGAGACTGATGTGGAGACGATGTGAGCAAAAGCAGTTCTTACTGTCAAAGTAACAAAATTCCGCTTTGTTAAGGAAAATCTCTTAGAATGCTTTTAACACATCGACCTCTCACTTAATGCTCCAGCACGCTTCCTCTGAGCCAATCCTCAGCGCTGGTTAATGCTGCTTCTGAATCTTAATAATACAATAAATTGAGACCAATGTGCTTTTCCACCTCGCCTTTTACCAGAAGCACTTCCAGCCTCAGCATTTCACAAGCTAGGATAAATACACAATGTCTTTTCCCTGGGGTCGTGGAGTCCAGAACTATAAGGCATAGACTTAGGTTGAGAAGGGAAAGATATAAAAAAGACCTAAGGGGTAACTTTTTCAGACAGATGGTGGTGCGTGTATGGAATAAGCTGCCAGAGTAATTGGTGGAGACTGGTACAATTGCAACATTTCAAAGGCATTTGGATGAGTATATGAATAGGAAAGGTTTGGAGGGATATGGGCCTGGTGCTGGCAGGTGGTACGAGATTGTTCTGGGATATCTGGTCGGCATGGACGGGTTGGACCGAATACTCTGTTTCCATGCTGTTTATCACTATGACTCTATGACCACACCTTTGCCAATCATGTCACTGGTGCCACAGAATAGCTTCAGGTACTCATTTCCACCCCCACTTCCAGTTTGATATTTGCAGTTGCGCCACGAAGTTTGTCTGATCCCGGTTCTCGGAACTGGGGTTATGTGACTGACTGCAGCAATGGGTACTTTCTTGTTTGGGGAAATTGGCGAAGCAACCGTATTAAAACTGTTAAAAATCACACAACACCAGAAGGAGAAGGAGAAGGAGCGTCGCTCCGAAAGCTAGTGTGCTTCCAATTAAACCTGTTGGACTATAACCTGGTGTTGTGTGATTTTTAACTTTGTACACCCCAGTCCAACACCGGCATCTCCGAATCATGTATTAAAACTGATTGTTATTGAAACATACATTGTACCAATATCACGCACTATCCCCTGAAAATTTTTCTTTCTAGAAATCTATCAAACTCTGTCTTCAACATGCAGTACTCGATGGAACCACCACAGAGTCTGCGGATATCGTATTTAAAGATTCAGCTCATTCTGAATTCCCTTATGTCTGCTATCGCTCGCCTAATATTCCTGTTGTGCATCTGCTACTCTTTCTAACATATCCTCTGTCACTGTAAATATTGCTGTTTTTAAACGCGTGTCTCTGCATGACTCGTTGATGGTTTTACGTTAAAATATTCTGCATTGTGGCCGCAGTAAGCTCATTCAAATCCGAGTCACTGCATTTTATTCCTTGTGACTCATGCTGAAGAAACACAGTAATAAATTAGCTGATTTTACATGAAATCAATCTCAAAGATTATGATTTTTTTCCATCAAACACCTATGTCTCTCACATCTCTGCGAGTCATATATCAGGAGTCAGACTCACCCATTCTCGGAGAATTCACTCCCTCCCGCAATCACTTACCTCCTTTAAGTTCCCCCTCCCATTTCCCTTACAATCACTTTCACATTGACCCCGTTCAGTGTGTGCTGCTGTTCTCACTGTTGCTGGGTGACCATGTCCAAGTCTCACCATCGGGACCTTCAAGCAAGTTGATACATTTTGATACCGCGGTTGTGAGAGCAATCCTCATGTCGAAGCTTTTACTGACATGGACCTGCGATTATTGAAACATTAGGCTCAGAAAAAAGGTACAGGGCAGCATTGAGGAAAATAAACTTTAATCAAAAAACGCCAGTTTCTGTGGACTTCCGCGTCATTTATTTCAGTTTTCATTCGGCTCTAGCGAGACTATTGTGTGTAGTCATGCAATACACATTATAGCAGGGATGTGATAGCACTGGAAATGATGCAGGGGAGAGTTGCCAGGATATTGTCTGGGCTGAAGAAGAGAGATTGTTTTTCTCAGAGCAGAGGAGATTGAGGGGGGCATGAGTAATATGTAAAATGTACTGAGGGATATGGATAGTATAAAGTGAAATACATGCTTCACTTTGATGGAGATTTCGACACAGGAGGCCATCGATTAAAGGTCAGAAGCGGAAAGATTAGAGTGAATGCGTGGAAAAACGTTTTCAAACAGTGGGTGATTGAAATCTGGAACACAGTGTATGCAATGATCGAAGAGTCAGACATCCACTTAACTTTCTGAAGTATTCAGATGTAAATTTGTGATGCGAAGACATACAAGGCTATGGGTCAAGTGATTTAAAAAGGAGTTCGGATAGTTAAGTGATTGTTATTGAGCAATACAGATACTCCATTCGAAGTACGGGTTATCAATAGCTGTCCTTCCATTCTCGAAGGGTCATGTCACAGGAAGAACCGTGCTGTGTGAAATCAGCATGGGGGAGTACGACTGCTCCCGGGGAGACAGAGTGACAGTGACAGTGCAAATATGTAACTTCTGCAAGCTGTATCTCGTGTCGGTGTTGGAATGAAAATTATTGGATTCTTTTTTCTCCGTAGTGAGGAGTTTACTTACAGCCCGTAGCCCAGGAAGTTATACATTCTACTGCGCTTTCCCCACTTGCCAATACAACTGAGTACCGGCACTATGCAGGACAATTTCTCTCTGTATACCCACGTCCAATAATCTTTGACCCCCAGCACTTCCCCATATGGCACCATTCCACGAAATCCCAGAAGGAGTAATGTTTCTCGTTTACGATGTCTCCCCTCACTGTGTAAGGTTCCAGTGATTTATCTGCCCATCACTCAATTTAGCAAACTGCATTTCCAGTTCACAATGTGATATCGTCTCGACTGAGGAGAGAAAAACAGAGTGGGAGAGAAACGTTAGTAAACCTACGTTCTGTCTGCAAGCAAAAAATGACCCTGAGCTTCCAGGTTCCTGTCAGTGCAACATCCCACTGTGTTCCCGTGCCTCCATTTCAGTTTGGTGTGCTGCAGAGCTCCCGCATAGCAAAGCGTGAATTGGAAGAGCGGCACGTCATTTCCTACTGAGAGACCATGCAATATTCAGTATACAATATCGAGTTAAATTATTTTAGACCCTGTCCACCTTCTTTCACGTTCCTGCCCCACCTACATATACCATTCGTTCCAAAGGCGGTTCGTTTGGGTCGAAAATCTCTCCCCAGATGCACTAGACCTGTTAATTTTCTTCATATATTTCTGCTTTTCTTTGGATAATGTTGTTCCATTCTGATCGCCAGCCTTCATGAAGCGTGGTCAGAGGAGATTTACCAAGGTGGTGCCTAAGCTCGACCATTCCCCCTGCGAAGATAAGCGAAAGTGAGGGCTGCAGGTGCTGGAGCTCAGAGTCGAGAGTGTAGAGCTGGAAAAACACAGCACATTAGACAGCATATGAGGAGAAGAGAATCGATGGTCGGGCACAAGCCACCGCTACTCCATTACCAGCCGGTGCCTGGAGAAAGAACGTCTCATATTCCACCTTCGGATCCTGCAACCACACCAGATAAATGTGTATTTCAACAGCTTCCTCATTTCACCTGCCCCTACATTATCCAAAGCCTCCAACTAGGCACTGCTATCTGGACCCGGCAAACAGTCCCCCCTCTGAACTGCCACCTTTTCCCTCACCTTCATCCACCTATCACTTTCCCAGCTACCTGACAATCACTCCCATCCCCCTCCCTCAACACCGATTCAAAAGTCTCATCCATGATAAAGGGCTTATGCCCGAAACATCGATTCTCTTGCTCCTCGGATGCTGCCTGACCTGCTGTGCTTTAAACGCACTACACTCTCGCCAATGCAGATAGATGAGCTCGACTGGGGCTCTTTATCGGAGATCGGAGCAAGTTGGGAGAGAAATTGATTAACGTGCCCAGAAAGTGGATAGATATTCAAGGTTTGTGAGAAGATTTGTAGCTCGGGTGCTCGTTGCTGTGGTTCTGTTCGCCGAGCTGGAAGTTTTTGTTGCAAACGTTTCTGCGGTGTTTATTCCGGCATTTATAGTGGCCTGACAACCGGAAGCGGCAGGGACAGGCCACTATAAATTCCGGAGGAAACACCATAGAAGCGCTTCACAGGAGGCTCCCAAGTTCTGAGGATGTCACCTAGACAGGGCACGAAACGTTTGCAACAAAAACTTCCATCTCGGCGAACAGAACCACAGCAGTGGATAGAGATGTGTGACAGGAGCAAACTTCTGATGGGAAGGGTTAATAACCAGGGATATAGATGAAACGCTAAAGAGATGATGTTCAGAGAAGATTTAGGAGGAATGTTTACATGCTGCGAGTGTTGTTTGTCTGGAACTCACTATTTGAACGTGTGGTAATGCTAGGAGTCATAAAACGCTTCAGGAGTATTTAGGAGTATTTAACACTTGAGGAGCTAGACCATGCACGGATAAGGGCCAAGTATTGGAAACTGGGGCGAGGATCAGCAGATGTTTGATGAAAGATTTGAACGCCATAACTTTGGGATCAGTAAAATGGAGGCTAGCGCAGCTCTGTGGCACAATGAAATACGTGTTGGACTTCTACTGCATTGTTAAGATTGCGAATCAAATTTTGTGGGTTTGAGTCCCACCAGAATCAGAGTTTGGATCTGATTTCAGCTGAATGAATGATTGTTCTGCTGATTCATCATCAGTTCCTGTCGTCTGTAGTCCTCCTCCCTACTACTCACCAGAGTAGATTCCTCACATTCTGGGTGGTGAGTTTTGAGGGAATCATATCACTTGAAACATGGTCAGCCCAGAATCGTCTTCTCATTCACAAAACCCACTGCTGAAGCCCACTGTCTCTAAATACATTTCCCTCCCACAGTTGCAGAGTTTTTCGTTTTATTCAGTGCCTTTTTCCCTTTGGGTGACAGGTTGATGTGGATGGGAAAAGACATTGATGTGTTCGGTCAGCCATGATGACATCAAATAGCGGGGTAGCGCTGGCGGGCGAAATGGTCCCCATCTAATCCTCTCTGTCTGTGCTGTTTCTGACAGAGTTTTAAACAATAACATGATGAGGACACTTTGAATCTACACCACGGAACACCAAGGACCTCCTGTTTATCCCACCGCTCTCACAGCTGGAATACACAGCTCTTGTTGCAGCTTTAGATTAGACAGTGGAGGATCTCCCAGGCGCTCTGTCAAACTGCGTGCTCCTTCACACAGGTTTCGAACTGGGCACATGGAGCAAACGACCGTGTGGGTATTGGGGATTAAAACGCTTCAGGAGTATTTAGGAGTATTTAACACTTGAGGAGCTCGACCATGCACGGATAAGGACCAAGTATTGGAAACTGGGGCGAGGATAAACAGATGTTTGATGAAAGATTTGAACGCCATAACTTTGGGAGCAGTAAAATGGAGGCTAGCGCAGCTCTGTGGCACAATGATTTCCCTTTTGCCTGGCTAGAGTTCTGGCCACGGTAATAAACATGAATTTTGGGCAATTCAGTATCTTACTCGGGATTCTTTATAACTTAAACTGAAATTTAATTTACTCTTGCATGGCATTCTTATATCTTCAGTATTCATGAAAACTGTGCAACATGTCCTTGGATTTAGCCATGGTGAAGATTGATGATGAGTGCAGTACGTTTCATGTTGTCTGTAGGAACTTGCAGAAGAAAGTTAGTGAAGTGTCGATAAATCGAATTCTGTTCCAAATTGAAGCAGACCGAATGAGAAGCCCTGTGACAGTGATAATATAACATTGTCTGTAAACAACGCAGCGATCGACGGAACACAGTTTTTAATCAAGTCTATTTTGCGCATCATTTTTCTGTGTCCCATTTCCTGAACCTGATGCTCGAAAAGTCACAGATCCATAACAGTCCCTCCTCCTTTGTCTAAGCTTTAATTTCAGAGCCACAGCAAAAGTAGAACATGCGGGTCGAAGGTCCCAGAGGTACGAGTAGGTCACGTTATAGGCTTGCTGTCGGCGGCTCCAGTGAAGCAACTGATCAGTGCTTGGTACTTAACAGTGTGTTAAAATGCCACAGTTGTAATTACAATTCTTACCTAACGCTGGTTTTACTGACGTTGATCAGGAATTATTGGAGCATCAGACTGAAGCGTAGTTGAAGACTAATGTCAAATAAAGCAGCATCTATTCTAAAACTCAAGTTTCTGATTCGTGCGATTGTTCTGTCTTTGGGAAAGGTATAAATTATTCACTGTAAATCTGCATATATTCCCCACGTGATTGTCCATCTATGGATCGAGAAACAGAGGTGCTATTTTAGCTTGATGACCTTTTTCAAATCTCTGACACTGCACTGGATTACATTATTGAAAAGGTTGATAAACGCGTTTCAGATAATCCTGTTTGCTGCAAACTCACACGGCTCATTAAACGGTTCGAAAGGAATTAGATTTATCTCTTTGGATAGACTGAATGTTGTCAGTGAATCTGGTAAAGTTATGACAAATAGTTTTGCTGCTGTGCAGAACAGAGGGTTCCAATAGGAATAAGGCCGAGTCTTGTCGCTGGATTTTCTGGGAGGAGATCAGTGAATATTAAATGGACTCAGTACAGTTCCTGGTCATTGTGACCAAATGTTCAAGGCAACAGATGGCAAAAATAATTGTGCTTGACATTGATAGGTCCATTCCTACTCACTGGAGTCACAATTACATTACAGATCACATGAGCGGTGGAGATGATGATCATTATGGCAACCTGAGAGAGTGCAGCAATTAATCCCACGTTGTTAGTCTCACTCTATACCATAAATCAGTTAGCCAGCGGACTCAGATAACCGGCTTCCATTTAATGCAAACCTAAAACAAACAGCTCAGGATATTAACAATTTGTAGCAGTTCACGTCGAATCAGCTACAACACCTTTCACCACCACCAGCTCTTCTTCCACTTAACATGTTCAGTTGCAGGTATTATGCAATTTCTTTCCGATAAACGCTAAACAATTTGTGAGTGTGTCACTTTTGCCTCCCCATCTAGGCAACCCAGAATCCTTGTCCCTGTTAAATTCTCTACTTGTGTGTCTGCAACTGGCCTTTCAAATATGTTGGAATCATCTTCTAAAATGTTTTTTTTCTGTCTGAAAAGTAATCTCCGATTTCAAAAACTCAGAATAAAAAGTACCTGCTGCAACTTCGTTGTCGTTCCTCGCTGATTTTGAAGCTCTAACCTCTAGTTATACACTCACCTGAACGAGGTAATTTCCCTCTTATTTACCTTTACCAACCTCACATCCGCTGGAAAACCTGCATTAGGACACAACTCAGTTATTCCTAATTTATGTCGCGTGAATCTTCATCTATTCCACCATCCCATTAAATCCCTTCTTTTCTTTTCTCGTGGCTATACCTCCCAGTCAATCTCATTTCCATCGTCTCTAACGATTTTGTATCAAGGGAAATCTGACCATACCCTTCCTAACCAAATTGAACTCCCCAACCCCCGTGTATTTCATCAATAAATTTCGCCATGAGAAATTATTCTGGGTCTAATTCAACTCATGAAAACTTACCACTATGCTATGCAATCTCATTACTGGTACAGGAAAGATGAAGGCTATTTCATTTACAGCTGAATCGGTTGGCTGCAGCAACATTGGGTCAAATCGCAGTCACATAGGTGACTGTTGTTTTCATTTGAATTTCTTCTCAACGTGTGCTGAAGTAACGCAGTGAGAAATAAATTAATATCGTTAGACATAATTAAGGGGGCGTGTTAAATCTGAGGGTATAAGAATAGGGCAGTTTTGATTAACATTGATTAGAGATTGTTCAAATGTCAGGCACATGAGATTGATAGAAAACGATGTTGAGAGAAATAGATTGTCATGGCAAATGCCGGTGTTATGAAGTTGTGGGTGTAACGTACTTTTAATGGTGCTGACATGTCTGGCGAGCACAAGGAGTCCAGAACAAGGCAACAACATAGCATTTGGTCGTAACAACTAAGAACTGTGTTACATGGATACAAAAATCAAATCTGAATTCGGCCAATCAGTTTAAATTATGCCCCAATCAAGTTTGAATTTGGTATTTTACAATGTTAAAACCAATGAAACGATCTGAAGTTTCGTGGGACAAATATCGGACATTTGGAACAGTTACCCAGAGTGACAAAGAACAGCAAAGAGAGCAGTTAAAACACCAACAGATGTAGGATGCTAGTAAAATCTGCAAGAGGTGCCTATCTGGAGAAATAGATTGCATAGAAAAAAAAGCATCAACACCGACCTGGAGAAAGAATCTACAGAGGAAGATACAAAGAGAAGATTCAACATCTAGCTGGTTTTTAAATTTGAACTTTTTTGTAAAAGTTATTGGGGTCGGGGTGAGGGAAGGTATTGTAGAGCAGAAGGTTTAGAGAAAGGAGTTGTACGTTGATTATTTTCTGATAATAAAAAATCAATAAAGTTGTTATTTTTAACTTTAAGTAGTGATTTTTGGGTTGGTTCTTTGCCTCTTGAATTTGAACAGAATACAGCACGGGGTGACTCCTTTCTGTTTTGCTGGTTTACATTAGCAGAGAGTTGTACCCCGTCACGTAACACCAGTTTCTGTGATTGCTTTGTTGTTTCGCTGATTTGTGCATTTTGCCTCAGTAACGATTTTGAAGGTGTCCCCTCTTCACAAAAGGTCCGTGCTTTTGTACCATTGTATAAAAGGTGCAGTGTGTCGAAGCGACAGGGCTCTCTACAATAACATTCGACGCTGTTTCAATCTACCTATCCTGATATTGATCCATGGAAACAGCACTGCGCACTCTCCTCGAGTCTGGAAAACAATCCCTTCACAGATAATGTTACATCCCACTCTCAAGGGGCTTTTCATTCCATTGGTTACAATTCCTCACAGAATCCGTGTCACTGGGTCATTTCTTTGTTTTTGTTCAAATCCGGTGAGCAGAGGGTCACAGTTGGAGCGTGCTGAGCCCATAACCAAGAGATCATACTCTGTGAACTGTAGTATGCTTTTCATCATTTCACTAACAGCAGGTAGATGTATCTATGCTCTGCAACATTTTCACGCCTGTTTTAAGAAGCAAGATAAACAGTTCCTCGTTCCTCCTTTTGTTGTCACACAGACCAAGATTGTAAATGCTGGAAACATGCACTAGTCGAGACTGTTTGCTCTCCCACATCCGTTTTCTCCCCAGCAGGTGTTCAGATGATGGTCTGAATCGCTTTCTTCTGTTCCCTGTCACTCTGGGATGATGTGAGCTGTGAAATCTGTTCTCGCAGCTGGCAGTAACGTCATAAAGCTTATACCTATCAGGTGCAATGTGCCTAACGATAGGTTGAAACTTTATTGCTGGAACAGCACAGCAGGTCAGGCAGCATCCAGGGAACAGGAGATTCGACGTTTCGGGCACAGGCCCTTCTTCAGGAATGACTAACGATAGGACTCGCTGCAGAAACATCCCAAGCTGATTCAGACAGCAGAGCTCTCGCTGTGACTTCGAGAAGGACACAGACACAGATGACTGTGAGAGATTCTTTCTTTCCCTGCAGTTCTTCACATTTCTATCTGTCTCAGATGGCATTATTTGCACAAGGTTCCCAAAAGAATATTAAGTCCTGAGCATGCGCATTCTCTCTTTTGTACAACTTTCCAGAATTTCCATAACTCCCACTACCTCTAACCCCTTCCCGCGCTCCACAACCCCGTGTTTGATAGTGGGCTGAAAAGCGCGTTCATGTTACTCTCTCACAACACTAATTACCAATTGAAGATGAGTTCGTCCAGCTTCCAATGATGGGAGTCCGCTCGCAAAAGAAGTGGCTAGCACAGCCTCCGGGGAACCGGAAGTCAGAATGGCAAGGAGCTGTTATTAAAACTCAGTGCGGCCTTCCCTCCGAAACAACAGAAAAACCCTATTTTTTAAACAAGGAAACTCACCTGATTTATGGATCATGCTTCTGTTGCGGTTCTGTCTTGTTGCTCTTGGGTGTGATATCGCCTCGGTCGAGTGATGTACGTGTGAAAAGTCACACTTGACCACTGGAGTTTTGCAGTTGGTTCTATTTTTGACTCGGAATGTATAATTTTGATGAGATCGAGTTCAGAACAAGGTACCGAAGCTGTAAACACACAACAGCAACTTCTTGGAGGTCGTTACAAGACTGAGAAATGGATTCCCTAACTTCAAATGATGCTGAACCTGTTAATGTGGATTTTGCCGTGTGCACGTCCTGTGCAGAGTAACTTGAAAGCCTTCATCTGTCCAAAATGTTGTTTTACTTATGCTGTGATCTGCATTCCCTTAATTAGTATGATCTGCCTTTACTAATCGCAAACAAAAGTTTTCACTGTACTGAGGTTCATGTGACAATCAATCAATCAAATATAGTCAATCAATCGACCGACATAGACATTTCCTTATTTTTGGGGGGCTGCATTGCCTCACTTTGCACTGTGACATATTTTGTGATTCTGAGTGAAATCACAGTTAAAGCAACAGAATGTGGCAAGTTAGTCACAGGTTATTTTGACACAGCCGGGACACATCTGCGCCACAGAGTGTCACACAATAATAGTGAAAACCTTTTGAAATCATCCTCTGCCACACGCCAGACGAAAAGCTGAAGACTGTGTGAAACTGCTATGGTCAGCGCTAACAGAACGGCCCAGCGGGAGCGTATTGGGCTCATAACCATGAAATTAATGGATTGAAAACATCCTCTACTCGTTGACAATTCCATGTTTCAGTGTGTGTACTGCCCCCTCCTGTGTTTCTCTACAATAGATCTCCATTCTACGCATTGCATGTTGTTTCACTTTCTGCTTCCTTTCATTCAATGTATCTGAAATGAATATTTCATACTGATACACACAGAAATTTACACAAATGAGGAAACACACTTGTGAAGTTCTGGAAGCTCTTTTCCTGTTCTGTGTCGGTGTGCTCTGATCTGATTCGCAAAATCCCTTGCCAGAGCTGGGAATAAACTGGTGAGGGTGAGACACATCAGTTGTAGAGTGCTCTATGTGCATGACGCCCTGCAGTTATTCCCCACGCCGTTTCACACAGCAGTGTTCTCCCTGTGAAATGAAAAGCTGTGAATTACATTTCGATCAATTTGTTGGAGACAGAATTGCGATACAGGCACAGCTCCGCATTATTAGGACATACATCACCAACTATGAATAACCACAGGGATATACAAGCGTCAGAGCGTCGCTATGGACTCGATAGGCTGAACAGCTTCTGTCTGCGCGTGAGTGACGCCACACGTTGATGCTGTCCCTCTTCCTGTCTCTGGGACAGAGTGGCTGATGGTGAAGCAAAGTCTCATTGTTCACCCTATCTTCTGCGTTAAACTGTCTGCATCCCCGCAGCTCAGGGACGTGGGGATGGCTCTCAGTGAGTGAGTCTTTCACTCGGATTGTCTTTATCTGGGAAAGTTGGGGCTCAGATGTTAACTGCTGCCCGATTGCAGCAAAGAAGCCGATGTTACTGTTACAAAAAGCCTTTCTGCAGGATTGCTGTGTGAAGATGGATTTTGAACAGCAAACAGGCTGCACAAAAATGCCCTCACATGAATTTACCTGAGGATAGAGAGTCCGGAATGCATTTGTGTCTTACCCACCAGCTCAACATTTTTATCGCTTCTCAGATAAATGATATTTGCAGGAAGCTCCCAATCAAACTTTCTGATTCCCAGCACTTGATGGAACTGGCCGTGCCGATGAGAGCGAGATTTAGAGTGTAACCGCGCGTGCCTCTCCTCACACTGCTTGCCGGTGGAGGGAAATAGCTGAATACTTTGCCGATGGAGACAACTTCGTCCAGGCGGAAGGGATAAACAGCACTGTCCTGTGAACAAGGAGACAAAATGACAAGGCGAAATGCTTAAAACACTTTGATGCTTATAAATCTGAGAACAAATTGGGATGGAGTTGGGCCTGACCGAATCTCAGCTGGTTTGTTGTTGGCAATGGAAGAGTGTCTAGGGCATGATCTTCGCTTAGCAGCTTGTGTTAATACTGGCATGGGAGAATGTCTTACTTCAAGTTGCCATCGAGCCTTTGTTGTTTCGTTTCAATTTTGCCCGATCGTCCTATCAACTGTTTGATAAAATGATGTAAATCATTAAGTTGCACCCATTGAAATACCTTTGAGTTTTGGGTCAGAAGTGTCATTGTAGTGGGCATGGCACAGTACCACATGTGGTGAAAGTGAAGCAAGTGTTAGAGGATGTTCACCCACAGAATTCCACTCTGAGTAAATCCACCATCTGGATATTCGCACAGTTCTGGGTGTGAAACTTTAGGAAGTGGGGACATCAAATGATTGAAAATCGCGCTGAACAGGTTGATGAGAATGGTGTGGTATATGAGGAATGTCAACAATAAAGGTCATTTGGAAATGACAGGTCTCCTTGGAGAGCAGAAGGCCAAAAGCTGACCTTGTGAAACCTTTCCAAGACATGAGTGGGTTAGACAGAGGGAATAAGGAAGGGGGAATGCTCCCTACGCCTGAAAGGATCGAGAACGATTCGGCAGATTTTGAATACATTAGTAAAAGAAGAAAAATGTACATGAGGAGAAATGTTTACACATAGGGAATGGTTAGGGTCTGACATTGACAAAGACAGTTTCAATCGAGTTGTTGAAAAACTAATTCAATGTTCATGTTGAAAGTAACGATGTGTAGAGTACCAGGGAGAAGGCAAGAGAATGATACGAAAAGAGAAGCACATTTATCTCTGTAGAGAACCAGCACAGCTAAGGTGTTTTGTCACATGTTTGTGATTCTGACTGGAATCACAGTTCGACCAACAGAATGTAGGGAGTTAAACAACGGTGATATTGGCTAAGCTGGGACACATGACACAACAGAATGTTATCCAGCACGTACATGTCACAGGGAGGATGGCGCTGTCTAAAAATCATGCAGGGTGTCCTGCGGATCAGACACTGGAAATTTCAGTATTTGAACCGAATCAGCCCTATGAAGGGTAGCCAAGGTGCCAGAGGTGCCTGCTTCAGAACTCAATTACTAAAGAAGCTTAGGCTCAAGTACCCCACTGCAATTTCTGTGGCTGCGGCGTGTTCAAATAAAAAGCAGGACTGTGAGTTTGCTTTATGGAGACGGGGGTCAGTGTCCATCTTGTCATTATCGTGTTAGCCTCCCACACGGCAAATCGCGGGCTCAAGCTGCTTTACGTTCTAGGCAAGTTGAGGTTTTAACAAATTCAGTACGATTCCTGGAGAGTTAACTGTGGTGTGGGAGAGTGCAGATTTTCGCAAAGTGTCTATGCTGTCATGGTAGTGCTCGCCTCCCGCGCGGAAAACCGCAAGCAGCTCTACTGCTGCTTTATGTTCCAGGCAAGTTGAGTTTTTACTGGAACTAAATGGAGACTGTTATTTCATCGCTGTTGTGAAGCAAAGTCCTGCGGTGAATCGACTCATCGTTATTTGGTTTTCTGGTGAATGGGAAAATCGTTCCAATGAATTCCGATGTCATATGTTATTGAATTTCTCCCATTTCCTTCATTTCCGTCCTGGAGACATCGGAAGGGAAAGATAATCTAATCAAGACTGCGATTGGTGAAATTCACTTTTTATGGCCCATTCTTATTATGTTCTTTCTTTCTCTCTTTTCAGCATTGTCTGGGATGTGGTGGTGCACTAAGGCTATGTTTGAAAGAGTGGTTTGGAATTGCCCTGTTGTTAGTTGTGTGATTGCTTTATGGCTCAAGCCCTCGGACTGTCTCACATTTAGCATTCATGCTTCGCTGTGTCTGAAAATGCATTAGGTTTGCCAGTTTTGTTTGTGTTCCTTGTTAAATACTTTCTGTTTTGCGATTCGCTCAATATATTACGAGTTAACAGGGTTTCTGAGGTACCTTCCAGCAGAAAAAATCCTCAACTGAGGATCTGGGAAAATTTCACGGAGTATGGTCAATCGGAGCAAAAGTAAGGAAGTCGTTCGTTTCTGCAGTGTTTCACAATACTATCTTTCCCGTGAGCAGTCGAACAGACTAAATTATTGTGCCATAGTCTGCGACAGCAAGCTCCGCGAAAACGTAATCCTTTAAAGCCGGTGTAAGCAACACAACATTATTGGGGTATACCGCGTGGAAACAGATACTTCGGTGTATCTCGTCCATGCTCACCACATCGCCAAAATTAAACAAGTCCCGTTCCCCAGCATTTGGCCCCAATCCCTCTAATCCCATCCTGTCGAGAAACTCATCCGATTACCTTTGCAATTTTCTGAGTGTAATAGCCTCCTCCACTTCCTTTGGTAGCTCATCCAATACACGCACAATCTTCTGTGTGGGAAATGTGCCTCAGGTCCTTTATCAATTTCAGCCAACTCACCTTGAACCTGTGCTCTCGAGTTTTCAACTCACCCCAACTTGGGTAAAACACGTAAATACTCATTTTACAAGCCTTCCATAAGATCATGTCGCAGCCGTTACGCTGCAGGGAAAGTCGTCCCAGCCTATTGCACCTCGCCTTACGGTCCAAACATTGACGATATCCTTGTCTATATTTTTTCATTAATTTCACGTGTCTTTTTTTTACGTTTTCAAGACGTCAATTACGCTGGACAACAACGAGCTATTGGAAACAGAAATGTGAAATGTAGAATGGCTTCAACTTTCAGTGCTGGATGCGACTGAGCCGCAGCACGGGCGGCCGAGGCTTGTTTCTGCCGTGTCGTGGTCATCACGTTCGCTGAACTCGCGGAAGGTCTCCTGTTCGAAACTGGGTAGCAACTTCTTTGTTTTTCAACTGCAGCCTTTTACATGGACAAGAACGGAGCTTTCTTGGTTGCTTTCCCATCTGCAAACCTGCCTTCGAATTTGCTTGAACAAATCTGATCTCGTTGTGAAATGTAATGCAATTCCATTTAATTACTGTGCAAAGCATTGTAAAGTTTTTCTCCAACCTGGTTCTGATCATATGCCACTCTGTTTGAGAGTGTAGTTACCGCGGTCTGATCCTTCCACAAAAAGCAATACCGCATTTGCATTCCTTGCGCAGGCGGCTCGGTTCAAAGACAGGGAAGAAGCTGATGCGCTGGTGTCACAGCGCACTACGAATTCCTGAACTTGTCTGTCTGTCAAATGTACCCCAAAGTCGTCTCTGAAAGGCCTCATGTGGAAGCTGTCTGTCGTTATTCAACGTGTGAGATTTGGCACCAAAGGTCCTGAATCATGTATTGGAGCAGTTCGCACGTTAGTGGCTTATTCAATCAGCAACAGCAATGAAAGACATTACACTCTCAGAGGAACCTTTGGACTTGTGCTTTCATAGCGTCGCTATAATTAAGGTGCGCCCCGAGATCTAAGTCATATTGGAACTGAAACGGAAGAATCGACAGAGAGGCTACAGAATGACATCGCATCCATTTGGTTTTCTTTAAATCACTGACGAATAGGAAAATGTAAACGGGGAGGGCGAGTGGGGAAGTGAGGCAGTTGCAGCTCTGGTGAAATTCCTTCTTTGTGCTTCACTCAGCAACAAGAGACGTGAAGGTGACTCAGGCGTGAGAGATCTTCACATCGAGAACAAAAAGCACTCAAGGGCAGTTAGCACCTCTTCCGGAGTGTGGGTGGGGTGAGGTAATTACCTTATGACTTCTGTAACCATGTTCAGAAACTGCCTTTTAGATTGACGGGAACAGAAACTGCATTTCTAATAAGCACCATGGAATTTAGCAAAATTTATTGAGTCGCTTCGCATCGATTCCGACGCAGGTTTCCAACTCAGTTGGTATCCATGTGCCTCATGTCCAGGAGTGAACATCTCTGCAGCAAATTGCACAGTTAAGGTAAAAGGCAAGGAAAGTGGCCTCTCGATCAGGCCCCGAGGTCAGAGCATCCTCACAATGTGATCTGTCGTTCTCGGATTGTAATGCTCCCTCCGGTTTTAGGGTGGAGAACATTCTTTGGGACTCTTATTCTGCAAAACAGACACAGTGACTGAAACTATGCTGCACGGTATGATGTGGAACACGGCCTGCTCAGCTTTGTGCATTTCCCTGTAGTTCGGTGTGTTTCGTGTTCCATGTAACGGTGAAAGTCGTCCTGTTTCGAGCAATGGGTGAAATCATTTAGCAAAGTACCAATCGAACTTGCAGTAATTTCAAGCAGCTCATGGTTAGTTGACCAAATCATAACCAAACATATATTCCCACGCACTCACAGATACATTTGTAGCTGAAAAGAGTCTGAGAAGATAGACTCAGCTTACAATTGATTTTTGTCTGGATTGATTGGCTATCATTATCTGCTGCGAAATTGACATTGTAGCCGGGCACATCCCAGCAGCTGTGTGAGTGGGAGAGGGATCATGGAACCCTTTTCATGTGACTTTGCATCTGTTGTTATGCAGGAGCACAATTGGTAATGCAAGAAAATGGGGAGTGGAGCTAACCCGGCTGGTAGTGCGGCTGAGCAGTCTAAGGCGCTGGATCTCAATTCTCAGTCTCGAAAGCGACGTGGGTTCGAGTCCCACCACTGTCATTTATGCTGATCAGTTCCAATGCTGCTTCGGTCCCCATTGTATTGATGTTGAAAACAAAAGAGCAATGTGTTTGCTTCCCGGGGAATTAACTGTGGTGTGCGATAGTGTCAAATATTTCAAAGTGTCTCTGCTGTCATGATCGTGTTCGTCTCCCGTGCGGAAAATCGCAAACAGCTCTGCTGTTGCTTTATATTCTAGGCAAGTTGAGTTTTTACTGCAACCGAATGGAGACTGTTATTTCATCGCTGTTGTGAAACAAAGTCCTGCGGTGACTCGACTCGTTATTTGGTTTTCTGGCGAATGGGAATATCGGTCCAATGCATTTCGATGTCATATGTTATTGAACTTCTCCCATTTCCTTAATTTCCATCCTGGAGTAATCGGAAGGGAAAGGTAATCTAATCGAGACTGTGATTGGTGAAATTCACTTTTTATGGCCCATTCTTATTATGTTCTTTCTTTCTCTCTTTTCAGCAATGTCTGGGAAGTGGTGGTGCACTAAGGCTGCAGTATGTTTGAAAGAGTAGTTTGGAATTGCCCTGTTGTTAGTTGTGTGATTGCTTTATGGCTCAAGCCCTCGGACTGTCTCACATTTAACATTCATACTTCGGTGTGTCTGAAAAAGCATTAGGTCTGCCAGTTTTGTTTGCGATCTGTCCTTCTCAGGGACCCTGCCATCCTTCCCAATGTGTGGGGGATCAGTCCAGAATACTACCTGGATCTTTGGATAAATCCATCACGAAGGACTCAAAGCCCTCCGCTTCTTTCTTTCCCGCCGTACCGATCAGTACCCTTCCACAGACACCCTCCTTCGACTGACTGAACTGGTCCTCACCCCGAACATCTTCTCTTTCCAATCCTCCCACTTCCTCCAAACGAAAGGAGTAGCCATGGGCACCCGCATGGGCCCCAGCTATGCCTGCCTCTTCGTAGGATATGTGGAACAATCCATCTTCCGCAACTACACTGGCCCCACCCCCCACCTTTTCCTCCGCTACATCGATGACTGTATCGGCGCCGCCTCGTGCTCCCACGAGGAGGTTGAACAGTTCATCCACTTCACCAACACCTTCCACCCCGACCTCAAATTCACCTGGACTGTCTCAGATTCCTCCCTCCCCTTCCTCGACCTTTCTATTTCTATCTCAGGCGACCGAATCAACACGGACATCTACTACAAACCAACCGACTCCCACAGCGACCTGGACTACACCTCCTCCCATCCTGCCCCCTGTAAAAACGCCATCCCATTCTCCCAATTCCTTCGACTCCGCCGCATCTGCTCCCAGGAGGACCAGTTCCAAAAACGCACATCCCAGATGGCCTCCTTCTTCAAGGACCGCAATTTCCCCCCCGACGTGGTCGACGATGCCCTCCACCGCATCTCTTCCACTTCCCGATCCTCCGCCCTTGAACCCCGCCCCTCCAACCGCCACCAGGACAGAACCACACTGGTCCTCACCTACCACCCCACTAACCTCCATGTACAGCGCATCATCCGCCGCCATTTCCACCACCTCCAAACGGACCCCACCACCAAGGATATACTTCCCTCCCCTCCCCTATCAGCATTCCGTAAATACCACTCCCTCCGTGACTCCCTTGTCAGATCCACACCCCCCACCAACCCAACCTCCACTCCCAGCACCTTCCCCTGCAACCGCAGGAGGTGCAAGACTAGCGCCCACACCTCCCCCCTCACCTCCCTCCAAGGCCCCAAAGGAAACTTCCATATCCGCCACAGATTCACCTGTACCTCCACACATATCATCTATTGCATCCTTTGCACCCGATGTGGCCTCCTCTATATTGGGGAGACGGGACGCCTACTTGCGGAGCGTTTCAGGGAACACCTCTGGGACACCCGGACCAACCAACCCAACCACCCTGTAGCTCAACATTTCAATTCCCCCTCCCACTCCACCAAGGATATGCAGGTCTTTGGACTCCTCCATCGTCAGACCACAACAAAACGACGGTTGGAGGAAGAACGCCTCATCTTCCGGCTAGGAACCCTCCAACCACAAGGGATGAACTCGGATTTCACCAGTTTCCTCATTTCCCCTCCCCCCAGCCTGTCTCAGTCAAATCTATCAAATTCAGCACCGCCTTCCTAACCTGCAATCTTCTTCCCGACCTCTCCGCCCCCACCCCAGTCTGACCTATCACCCTCACCTTGACCTCTTTCCACCTATCACATTTCCGACGCCCCTCCCCCAAGTCCCTCCTCCCTATCTTTTATCTTAGCCTGCTGGACCAACTTTCCTCATTCCTGAAGAAGGGCTAATTCCCGAAATGTCGATTCTCCTGTTCCCTAGATGCTGCCTGACTTGCTGCGCTTTTCCATCTCTTTGGATAAATAATCCAGCAATAATACCACTTGGCCATCGGCTCCCTACTGTGATTTTCAGTATCGGTTGTTTTCAGTTTTCAAGAAATATGTTATGCATTAATTTTGTACTCTGTTAACAGTATCCATAGTGAACACAAAAAACCCACCGCCAGTCATGATGTTTGAGTCTGGATGACTTCGTCAGACTGGCTAATGAAGCAGAGTTACACATTTTAATATCTGGCAGTTTCTCCGCAGGTCCAGCTGGCGTTGGGCTGCTCTCATTCCTTCTGCGATGAAACAAACAAAGAAAAGACGATCGATACTCCCCACTAAGTCTCTAAATTCAAATGCACTGCAGCCATTGTAATTTATTTTATTTCAAACATTTTTCAGTGAAAGACATTTCAGCAAGCTCACCACCTCCTGTCTCAGCTCAATGTGAAATGGGATCAATTCTGCAGCGCCTACTGTCCCAGTGGAAAAGGCCACTGGTTTAAGCCCTTGAACAGGTTATCAGCTAATCTGTGTTTTCAATCTTGTTCTTTGACAGTTTGCAACAGGCTTTGCACAAGGGGGCATGCAGACAAGACAAACTTTAATTATATTCAACACAAGTTTAAATGAGGAAGATTAATTGAGATCAGACCTCAGGTGAGGATACAAAACAGTCAAGTTTGGAATTTCCGTCGACCATCAAGACTGTTCATTCAGTTACTGAAGTTTTGTCTCATATTGCTTTCCTAATCAACCCATTTTGATGCATTATGAAAACTCTGAAGCAGTTGGGACTGATCCAGGCCTTCTGGCTCAAAGTTGGAGACACTACCACAGCATCACAAGAGCACTTTGTTTTAGGCTTAGTAACTGGTGGGTTAATTTGCCCAATTATCTTACTAATCCGGAAGATACTGTTACCATCCTAAAGCTGGGAAATAAGCAAGGTATTAATGGGAGCAAAGCTGTTGTAACAGGATCTCTGACAAGGGCCAAAATATCTTCCATCTGTTTTTTTCTTCATCCTTTGTTTTTTTGAAATTTTTCAACTTCTGGTCTCCCATCATCTTTGCAGTTTTGTACACCTTTTCTTTCAATTTGATGTCACTCATAATTCCTTCACCTATGCACCGCTATTCTAATCTAATATCAGCAAACGCAGGACGCATTGCGCATGCTCTAGCCAACAAAGGGACCCCGAGTGATTGGTCAGCACCGGACCAATGAATGGACGGTCGGCGGTGCTGGAGGAACTGGTGGGGCGGTTGGTCCTCCAACCAATCAAAGTGAATGAGGGGCGGAACTACGCTAAACCACGTGATCACCCTCGCGCATGGCGCAGAGTCGCTGGAATGAATGCTTGAGAAGCTCTGGAGAGAAAGGATACGGTAAGGAAAGAAATAAACAGAGGGAAAGGGGATAAAAACTGTGTTGCTATGAGCGGATAGGCTTTACAAACATGTTGTGCACGTCGGAAAACACAAATTTCAACGTCCCGGTCCCGTGTTTGCAGTAAACGGGGAATTGCCTCAGCGCGGCTGCTGGCCTGAGTGAGCGCCGCCATCTTTATTCGGGGCAACGATTCACTGGGCACGTGCCTGCCGGCATCTTTTTGGGGGCAAGGTGCAGACAGGCGCACGTGCATCCTTTCTCTGGTAGAGAGTCATTGGGATCATAACAGCTAATACTGCTCTGATTCACCTCTGGGCTCCCTCAAACCACTTTGTCAATATCTAGCTTCCTCAGCCTCGAGCCATGGGTGTATTTTTGGTCTGTTTAGTACTGTGCCACCATGTCACCCACTGTACTAAAACGTTTATAGACCCTTTGTAAATGAGTTTTTCATTGCGGCCCAGCCCCATGTGCTGCTCTGTTATCATATTTTTTTAATAGAATATCTTTGACAGTCAAGAATTCTTTTTCCCAATAAGCAAGTGTATTTTCCTTCCATTTCTGACTATCAAATTCTGTACCATTTTCATTCCCTGTAATCCATTTTGCACTCACTGAAACATCAACTGTGTTTCTCATTCCACAGATACCAGTAATTAATGAATTAACAAATGAATTAATGAAGTAATGAATTAACAAATCATTGGGAGTCTCGAAGAAAATAGGTTGTTGAGGTCTCAAAGGATGTGTAGTGCAGGGAGCTCGGGATGATCACAGCCAGGAATTAAATCAAGAATGAGTTTTTAAAATTGTTGTTGCTTATGAATATGAGCCTTTTGACGGATGAACATGTTTGGGCAGAAGTGAGCATGTGGGCAACAGAGTTTTCGATTTTTCTTGAGATGACAGGGAGGTTGAGTTTGGGAGGCTAGCCAGGAGTGTGTTTGGATAATTAAGTCTGGTTATAGGTGGCACGTGGCTCAGTGGTTAGCACTGCTGCCTCACAGCGCCAGAGACCCAGGTTCAATTCCCTCTTCGGGCAACTGTCTGTGTGGAGTTTGCACATTCTCCCCGTGTCTGCGTGGATTATCCTCCGGGAGCTCCGGTTTCCTCCCTCAATCCAAAGATGTGCAGGTTCGGTGAACAGGCCATGCTAAGTTGCCCTTACTGTCAGGTGAAGAGGGAAATGTGTCTGGGTGGGTTGCTCATCGGAGGGTCGATATGGACTTGTTGGGCCGAAGGGCCTGTTTCCACACTGTAAGTAATCTAAAAATCATAACACATGATGGATGAGGGTTTCAGTATATGAGCTGAGGTGAGGCTGGTATCAGCTAGAAATAGTGGTCTTGGAGTGGGACTGGGCTGTCACCCTCACCTCAACTCTGGGATTCAGCTGGTTGTTAGGTTGTGAATCAGGGCGGTCCCCAAATCGGGAGCTGAGTGGTCCTGGTGGAACCTAAAATGAGTGTCGCTCAGCTGGCTGTTGCTGAGCAGCTGCTTCTTGATAGCCCTGTTAATGATAGCTTCCATTACTTTACTGCTGATCGAGTGTGGACCAATAGATCAAAATTGCCTGGGTTGGATTTGCCATGTGTTATTGTGTTGAACATCTCTGGGCAATGTTCCACTTTGTCGGTAGATGCCAGTGCTGGAGCGGTACGTGACTTGGTAGGTGGCAAGGTCTGGAGCACAAGCTATCAATATTGTTGCCAGAATGTTAGCAGGACCTATAGCCTTTACTTAACCATTTCTTGATATTATTCGAACTAAATCAAACTGGATTCAAACTCACAGCTATGAGGTTAGAAACCGCTGGAGAATGCTGAGATTGATCATCCCACTTTGCATCTGCCTGAAAATTGCTGCAAATGTTGTCATCTACTTTTGCATGGATATGTGAGACCCCTCCATCAGTAAGGGTCTGGATATCTGTAATATTTCCTCAAGTGAGTTGTTTAATTGTCCATTACCATTCACAACTGGGTGTGGCAGAACTGCAGAGGTCTGCTCTGAGTTGAGTTGAGGGGTGAGTAGGTTAAATTACTTTGTTTTACATTAGGATTAAATCTCGTCACAACATCATGGGACAAAGGGCATGTTCTGTGCTGTACATTTCTATGTTCTATGATTAGGGATAGTCGGCATGGCTTTGTGCGTGGGAAATCAGTGTCACGTACTTAATTGAGCTGTTTTTTGAAGATGAAACAAAGAGGATTGATGAGGGCAGAGCGGTAGATGTGATCCATATGGACTTCATTTGGGCATTCGACAAGGTTCCCCATGGGAGACTGATTAGCAAGGTTAGATCTCACGGAATACAGGGAGAACTAGCCATTTGGTTACAGAACTGGATCGAAGTTAGAAGACAGAGGGTGGTGGTAGAGGATTGTTTTTCAGACTGGAGGCCTGTGATCAGTGAAGTGCCACAAGGATCGGTGCTGGGTCCTCTGCTTTTTGTCATTAATATAATTTTTTTGGATGTGAACATAGGAGGTATAGTTAGTAAGTTGGCAGATGACACCAAAATTGAGGTGAAGCGGACAGTGAAGAAGGTTACCTCGGATTATAATGGGATCTTGATCAGATGGGCAAATGGGCTGAGCAGTGGCAGATGGAGTTTAATTTAGATAAAGGCAAGGTGCTGCATTTTGGAAAAGCAAAGCTTAGCAGGACTGAGACACATAATGGTCAGGTATTCGGGAATGTTGCTGAACAAAGAGACCTTGCAGTGCAGGTTCATAATTCCTCGAAAGTAGAGGCGAAGGTAGATAGGATAGTGAAGGTGTTTGATATGATTTCCTTTATTGGTCAGAGCATTGACTACAAGAGTTGGAATGTCATGTTGCAGCTGTTCAGGACATTGGTTTGGCCATCTTGCAATATTGTGTGCAATTCTGTTTTCCACCAATCAGAAGGATGTTGTGTAACTTGAATGGTTCAGAGAACATTTACAAGGATGTTGCCAGGGTCGGAGGGTTTGAGCTACTGGGAGAGACTGTATAGGCTGGGGCTGTTTTTCCTCCAGTGTCGGAGGCTGACTGGTGACCACAGAGGTTTATAAAATCATGAGCATGGATCAGAGAGATAGAGGAGGTATTTTCACTGGGGAGGGGGAATCTAGAACTAGAGGGCATAGGTTTAGCGCGAGAGTGGAAAGATATAAAAAGGACCTAAGGGGAGACTTTTTCATGCAACGGTGGTGCGTTTATGGAATGTGCTGTCAGAGGAAGTTATGAAGGCTGATAAAATTGCAACATTTGTTAGGCACCTGGATGGGTATATGAATAGGAAGGGTTAAGAGGGATATCGCACATAAGTGTTGACAAATGGTACGAGATTAGGTTGGTGCATTTGGTCAGCATGGGCGAGTTTGACCGAAGGGTGTTTCAGTGCTGTATGGCTGTGACTCACAGCCGGGTATCAGCTCAGTGGGTTTCAGTCTCTTAAAAGGTAAATGTTGGTCTGTTTTATTTCTAAAAATCCATAACATTCAGTGGGGTGAGGGTTTATTAGTTTAAATGCCTGTCTTATGATCTTTTGGTTGAATGATTTAAATATAAAATACAGGTACTAATGTATTCGAGAGTAGTCTTTTGTAAAGCTCTAAGACTCTGCCTTTTTCTGGGTCTACAGATTAAGGTGCAGAGATGGCCGTTCGTACAGTGACGTGCTCTTCCTGCAGGATGTCGGAGATTAGGAAGAGTTTCAATGATTCTGACGATAGTCTGCAGGAAGTGAGGATGCAAATCCTCTTGGATCTCATGGATTAGATGGAGCAGTGCTTAATGGTAATGAAGAATTTACACGAGTCAGGGTGTGTGATAAATGGCCGTTTCAACTGGAAAACTGCAGGTACAGTCAGGTAGGTGAGTTACACCTCGGAAAGGTAGGAGAGGGAGGTAGGTAGAGAAGTAGTCTCCTGTGGCTTTTCCCATCTCAAACAAGTATAGTATTCTGGAAAATGTAGGTGGTCATAGACTTTCAGGGGAATATAGCACTGACAGCCCAGGTACCTCGAACGTAAGGAGAGGTATATCAGGTTCCAGGTGATCAATGATATTTAGGGACTCTCTGGTGTAGGGCACAGACTGCCGTTTCTGCAGCTGACAGTGAGACATCAGAATGGAGTGGTCCCTCCCTGGTGCCAGGGTCAAGGATGTCTCAGAGAGGGAGCAGACTATTCTCAAAGGGGAGAATGACTACTGGGAGGTCGTTGTCCATTGATACCAATGACATAGGAAGGGGATAATATGGGGTTCTGCAGAGAGAATATAGCAAATTAGCCTGGAAAAGTAGGTCCTCGTTGGTCCTAATATCTGGATTACTCCCAGTGCTACATGCTAGTGAGAGGAGGAATAGCAGGATGGAGGGGATGAATGAGTGGCTAAGGAGCTGGTGTAGGATTCACATTTTTGGATCATTGTAATCTCCTCTGGAGTAGAGTTGACATGCATAAGAAGGATGGATTTTACCTGAATTGTAAGGTTTCTTAATCCAGATAGGAATGTTTGCTAGTGCTAGTCGGGAGGAATTACATCAGTGAGGGCGTGTGGGTAAACCCAAAGAGATAATGAGAAAAGAGGTAAGTCTGAGGCTGGTACAGTTCAGAAGTCATACAGTCAAGGCAGGCAAGGGCAAGGTACAGAACCAGGTATGACTGACCAGTTAAACGGCACTTATTTCAATTCAAAAGGCCTGACAGGGAAGGCAGATGGGCTCAGGGTATGGTTTTCAACGTGGCACTGGGATATCATGAGCATTATGTAACCGAGGCTCAGGGATGGATAGGGCTGACATCTTAATGTTCCAAGGTATCGATGCAAGAGGAAGGATAGAAAGGGGGACATGAGAGGAGTTGGAGTGGTGTTTTTGATCAGGGATAGCATTTTAGATGTGCTTCGGGAGGATATTCATGGGAGTGCATCCAGTGAAGTTATTTGGGTGGAACTGGGAAATAAGAAAGAGATGATATCCTGGTTGTTATTATCTGCGTGGATTTCGTCTGGTTGCTCTGGTTTTCTCCCACTATCTAAAGATATGCAGGTTGGATGGATTATCCAGGCTAAATTGCCCATCGTGTTCAGGGAAGTGCAGACTCGGTGGATTATCCATGGGAAATGCAGCATAACTTAGCTAGGGTGGGAGCCTGAGGGTCAGTGTGGATGTGATGGACTGAATGGCCTGCTGGAATTCTCTGATCTTTCTACTAGTTTTAAAAGATCTAAAAGTTCATGTTCTAAATTTTGACGGTACGAGGCAAGAACTTTCAATATTTCTTTGCTATTCCCAGGTAAATGGACGGCTGGAAAGTGGGAACATAAGAATATAAGGAATAGCAGCAGGAGTAGGCCATCTGGCCCCTCAAGCCTGCTCTGCCATTCAATAAGATCAGGGCTGATCTTTTCATGTCCTCACTCCAATTTCTTGCTCTGTCATCATCACCATTAATCCCTTTCCTATGCATAAATCTACATTTTGACCAAACGACATTCAAGATGAAAGCCTCAACTGCTGCGTTCAGCAGGGAATTCCACAGATTCACAACCCTTTAGTTGAAGAAGCTCCTCATCAACTCAGTCCTAAATCTGATACCACCTTATTTTGATGCTATGTTCTCTAGTTTGCCCCGTCCCCAATGGAAATAACCTCCCTGCTTCTATCTTATCGACCCCCTTCATAATTTTATTTTTCTCCTATACAACCTCTCATTATTCAAAATTCCAATATATATTGTAGCAGTCTACTCAATCTCTCCACATACGGCAACCCTCTCAACTCCAGTCTCCAACTAGTGAAACTCCTCTGCACCCCCGCCAGTGCCAGTCCATCCTTCCTGAAATAAGGAGACCAAACCTATACACAGTACTCCAGGTGTGGCCCCTCCAACACGATGTACAGCTGCAGCATAACCATCCCTCCAGTAATGAAGGACAATATCCCTTCACTGCCTTAATTACTTGCTGCACCTGCAAACCAACTTTCTGTGATTCATGCAAAAGGACACCCAGCTCCTTCTGCACAGCAGCTTGCTGCAAGTTTTCACCATTACATAATCTATTTTGCTGTTAATCCAACCAAAACGAATGACCTCACATTTCCCAATATTTTCCTCCATCTGCCAGATCCTTACCCACTCACGTCACCTATCCTTATCCCTGTATAGACTTACAGTGGCCTCTGCACACATTGCTCTGCCTCATCTTAATGTCAAGTGTGAACTCTGACACCTGGTCCTCAACTCCAAAACATCTGTGTAAATTGTTAACAATTGTAGTCCCAACACTAGTCCAAACACCCATTTATCCCCACTCTTTACGTTTTGTCAGTTAATAAATCCTGCATCCATGCTAATACATTAGCCAGAATGCCGTGCGTCTTATCCAGCAGCCTTTTGTGTGGCATAATGTTGAATACCTTCTGGAAATCCAGATACACCATATCGACTGGGTCTCTGTTGTCCAACTTGCACGTAATGTCCTCAAATACTTTGAGTAAATGAAGTAAACATGAATCATGCTGTGTCTGCTCGATGAGACAAATTCTATCTAGATAGCTCACTATTGCTTCCTTGAGAGATTTAGGCATTTTCCCCATTACAGACGTTAAGCTAACAGGTCCACTTTAAAATATTGGCATCACATTTTCAGCTTTCCAGTCTGTCAGAACCGTCCCAGAGTCCAGCAACTTTTCGTGAACTGTCGCGAGTGCAGATGTATTTACCGTCTGTCATCTCTTAGAGTTCCCTGGATGCATTCCATTAGGGCCAGGAGACCCAAATACGTTTAGTCTGTTAGCTTTCCCAACACAACCTCTTTACTGACCTCTGTCCTCATCTGCCATTGCCTCCATAGGTCTGTAGTATGCAGAGAGTATCTTCCTGTTAAGGCCAAGGCTGGTAGCTGCAGAGAATGCTGCCTATCGAGAGAAATTGAGGATCTGGTCAAGAATATGAAGGAGGGATATGGCAAATATCGACAGCTGGGTTTGAGTGAATCCCTGGAAGAGGATTGGGCCAGTAGGAGTATACTCGCGGAAAACGAGGAGGGCAAAAAAGGGGACATGAGATAGCTTTGGGAAAAAGGTTTAGGGAAAATCCAAAGAGATTCTACAAATACACTAAGGACAAAAGAGTAACCAGACAGAGAATAGGGACCCTTAAAGATCAACAAGGCTGTCTGTGGAACTGCAGGAGATGGGAGAGATGATACGCGAGGATTTCATGTCAGCTTTTACTGAAATCAAATATGGAAACGAGAGAGGTTGGAGAAATAAATAGTGTTCAGTTGACAAGTGTCCATATTAGTTAGGAGGAGATACTGGACCTTGTATAATGCATCAAGATTGATAAATCCCTGGTACATGATCAGGTGAATCCCAGAACCTTGTGGGAATCGAGGGAGGTGATTGCCGGGCCCCTTGCAGAGGTATTTATATCACTGACAGCCACAGGTGTGGTGCTGCATGGCAAGTGCCATTATTTGAGAAAGGTGATGAGGAAAGTCCAGGGAACAATACACCAGTGAGCCTGAAGTCAGGTAAGTTGTTGGAATGGCTTCTCAGGGACAGGATTTAGATGTAATTGGAAAGGCAAGAAATGATTAGGAATAGTCAGCACGGCTTTGTCCATGGAAATCACTGACTTGGACTCCAGAAAGACATTCAACAAGGTTCTACAGAACAGACTGGTTAGCAAATTAGACACCATGGGATGCAGAGAGAACTGGCTATTTGTATACAAAATTGGCTGGAAGGTTGGAGACAAAGGGTCGTGGTGGAGGGTTGCTTTTCGGACTGGAGACCTGTGATGAACAATATGCTGCAAGGATCGGTGCAGGGTCCACTGTTTTTCATCATTTATATCAATGATTTCTATGTGAATATATGGGTTTGGTTGGTAGGTTTACAGTAGACATCAAAATCGGAGGTGTAGTGGACAACGAAGAAGGTTACCTCAGAGTACAATGGGACTTCAATCAAATGGGCTGAGGAGTGGCAGATGGAGTGTAATTCAGATAAATGTGAGGTGCTGCATTTTGGAAAAGCAAATCAGGGCAGGACCTACGTCCTTATTGGTAAGGTCCTGGGGAGTGTTGCTGAACAAAGAGACTTTGGCGTGCACATGTTCATTGCTCCTTGAAAGTGGAATCATAGATAGGCAGGGTAGTGAAGAAGATGTTTTGTGTTCTTGCCTTTATTGGTCAGTGCATTGAGTACAGGAGTCGCAGAATTATTTTGTGGCTCTACAGGACAATGATTGAGCCACTTCTGGAATGCTGCCTTCAGTCCTGGACTCCCCGCTGTAGGAGTGATATTACAAAACTTGAAAGGACTCTGAGAAGATGTGCAAAGATGTTGCCAGGGTTAAGGGTTTGAATTATCGGGAGATGTTGAATAGGCTGGGGCTGAGAGATGATCTTAGAGGTTGACAAAATCGTGAGGGACATGGATAGGGTGAACAACCAGGGTCTTTTTCCAAGGTTCAGTGAGTCCAAAACCAGAGGGCACAGGCTTAAGGTGTGAGGGAAAAGATTTAAAAGTGATCTGAGGGGCAATATTTTCAGGCTGAACGTGGTACGTGTATGGAATGAGCTGCCAGAGAAAGTGTGGAGGCTGGCACAATTACAACATTTAAAAGGCATCTGATTGGGTACGTGATGAGAAAGTTTTAGAAGGATATGGGCCAAGTGTTGACAAATGGGACGAGATTAATTTAGGATATCTGGGCGGCATGGACGAGTTGGACCGAAGGGCCTGTTTCTGTGTTGAACATCTGTATGACACTAATAAAATAAAATTAAGGTAGGTTTCTCTTTTATGGAGAGTTAGCAGAAGCTCAGATAATTCTCCTTGGAGCTGAGAAGGTTAAGCAGTGATTTGGACCAGGAGCCGATTTGTTTCCAGGATATTTAATTTACAGAGAGAGAAATTATTAGCGTCAAAATTTTTAGTACGACTATCAGGTAACTGGCAAATAATTCAGGGTAAAAATGTGAAGATTATTTTACTGAGTAAATTCTGAGCATCTAGAACAGTTTGAACTACAGCTGGATGCAGATTCAGCAGTTATTTCAAAACAGATTTGGAATTTAACTATTTGAGGATAAATTTGGAGGGCTTCAGGTAAATGTGAGGGGAGTTGGGACAGATTTACTGCATCTCCAGAGGGAGAGAGTCCAGCCCCAATGGGCTGAATAGCCCCCAACCTCTGTATTCTGTGATGCTGTGCCATTCACTGTGAATGATGAAGCTCATCCCAGGGCAGAGCCATAGAAAATACAGCACAGAAACATACCCTTCGGTCAAACTCGTCCATGCTAACCACTTATCCCAACCTAATCTAGTCCTATATGGCAGCGGTTGGCCCATATCCCTTTACACCCTTCCTATTCATATAATCATCCAGACAGAAGATTCCATACTCGTACCAGTCTAGACATGAACAATGTTGCCCCTTTGATCCTTTTTATGTCTTTCCCCTCTCACCTTAAACCTATGCTCTCGCGTTCTAGACTCCCCCACTCCAGGGAAAAGACCTTGTCTATTTATCCTATCCACTCCAGGGAAAAGACCTTGTCTATGTATCCTATCCATGCCCTTCATGATTTTATAAACCTCTATGTGGTCACCCCTGAGACTCTGACGCTCATGGGAGGAACCCACCACTCGTCACATGGATCCTGCCTGATTGACAGCAGCTTCAGACCAATAGGAGAGTTGGTGTGATCCTCCAGCCAATGGGAGTGAATGAAGGGTGGGTCCAGCAGGCCAAAACGTGACCTTGAGATGTGCAGGTGCAGTGTCAGTGTGAGGTGGGGGTGGGGGGTGGTGCTGTCCCAGTGAGTGTGACGGAAGTGGGAGAGACAGCGGAGACTGGGAAAGAAATTGTGTTTGTGTACTGAGAGGGTTTATAAACACACGATGTTGCCTGCTAGACCTGAACGACAAGCTCCCAGTCAATGAAAACCAAAAGAACTGCGGATATTGTAAATAAGAAACAACAATTAGGAGGTTCTGGAAAAGCTCAGCACGTCTGGCGGCATCTGTGAAGCGAAATGAAAGTTAAAATTTCGGATCCGATTACCCTTCCTCAGAACTGAAATTACTGAGAAAACATATCAGTTTATATGCAGAAGGTAGGGGTTAAAGAGTAAATGATAGATGGGATTAGAGACCAAAGAGATAGATAGGAGCAGTTGGACAATGGAGTGGATAATGATCTGGCTGGGGGAGATGAATAGCTGATTATGGGGACTGTTAGCAGCTACGCATAGGTAGTGTGTAATGGCAGACAGTGCAATAACAAAGCCTATGTATGGGGTGGGGGACTAGGACACTAGTCAGGGAAGACTTAGGCCTAAAATTATGGAATTCAAGATTGAGGCTAGAGCGCTGAAGGGTCCCCAAGTACAAAATGAGGTATTGATCTTCCAGCTTGTGTTAAAGTGTGGCTCTGGAGAAGCACAGCAGGTCAGGCAGCATCCAAGGAGCAGGAGAATTGACATATTGGGCCTAATCAGTTCATCAGGAATGTGAGGGTGGGGAAGAGGGCTGACAGATTATAGGATGGTTGTGTGGATCTGGGTGGGAAGGTAGTTGGGAAGATGATAGGAAAATGCAGGTGGGGGTAATGGTGAGAGGGTGGAGTGGATAATTGGGAAGGAAGATAGACAGGTGGGACAGTTCAGGAGGGCGGTGCTGAGTTGGAGGGTTGGGTCTGGGATAAGGTTGGGGAGAGGAGATGAGGAAACCTTGATGCCATGTTGTTGACTGTTCGCCCCATCCCCACCTATTTTTTTACTCTTTTAGCCTTAGCTCCTGCAGTCCAAAGATGAGTAGATTAGGTGAATTGTCCAGGCTAATTTTCCTGTCGTGTTCAGGGATGTGTAGATTAGGTGCACTAGTCAGGAGAAATGTAGGGTAATTGGTCTGGGTGAGATACACTTCAGGGTAGGGTAATGGGTCTGGTTGAGATACTCTTTGGGGGGTCAGTGTGGATTTGTTGGGCCGAATGGCCTGTTTCCACACTAGGGATTTGAATTTTCCCAGCCTCCATTGTTTCTGAGGAAAGTCACTGGACCTGGATATACCCTTGCTGTGTGCAGGAGCCGGAAACGGGAAAGGGGAAGAGTGGCAGTGGAAATTGGATGGAATGCTTCAGTTCAGACTGGGAGGGTTTAATTACACCTCTGTACAGGTCGCTAGTTCTGAAGTAGAAACTCTTGATCCCAAGTTTGCCGCAAATGGGAAAGCGGCTGAGGGCCTCAGGCGGTGATAGGTCCTGGGTTTTGACCGCCATCTTTATTTGGGGCAAGGTACAGTGAGGCGCATGGACATGTCCTCTTCCTGGGTGGGGGAAGGGCGATTTGAAGAGGAGCATTTACACAGCAAACACATACCAGAGAAATATTTGTCTTTACTATTCATCTTGCACTGACTGTGAGATTTGTTTTGTGAATTCTTTGTACAGGATATTGAGAATAAATGAGACCGGGATCTCGAAAGCAAGTTTCCAAAGTCAGCGGAGTCATCAGGATCTGAATATCATTGGCATTTAACTGTGGAAGGAGAAAGGTTTGTCTGTTTTGTGGGAAAATATCTCCAGTTCTTTGTCAAGCAAAAAGCAGGAGTGTGCTCAAGTTCATGTTTGTATCACCCTTGGGCGATTTGGCCTGAGAGGGAGCACAGTTTTATCCAAATTATACCTCGTATGTTTGTAAGATTTGTCAGATTTAGTCCCAATCACCCCACTTCATGATATTAACTTGTAAACTCCCTATTTTCAACTCCCTGCAAACATCTTAATAAAATTCCTTATGAACTCAAATTCCTGCACATTTTTAGGTGGAATGTTCCAGATTCTGATAACTGTCTGTTCATCCAGAAACTGCTGAATCCATGTTGACTCTGCAGTTACAAAGGGTTGAACTGAAAGATGAGATGCAGTTCCTGAGCTCCCATTGAGATGCACTGGAACAGTACAAGAGGCTGAGGGCAGTTTAGGTGTGAGCAGACAATGAAAATGATAGGGCTGCACTGAGAGTGCTGCTTGGCTCAATGAGTGTGTTTTGGAGTTGGGGGAAAACAGAGGGAGGTGAGACAGGGAGAAGGTGAAGCTGAAACTCAGTTTTAGTTCAGGCCATTCAGAAATTCACATGGTCCCAATGGGAATAGCCAATTTGTAAGTGATACCTGCGGAGTATTTGTTAAGATTTTTAAAAATATAACATATCAGTTTAGTTAAAGTTCGGTGCTTTTGATTATAATAGAAATGTTTCAAGGGAAGGAAGGTTACTAGCTCATTTAAATTCTCTTAAAGGGAATAACTAGCTGAATCTAGAGCGATGTTGTGACAGGAGACCTCAGACCCGTGGTGTGCTCCTCTTATACAATGTGGGAAGTAAGGGATGCTTCCAGTCTACCTGACGGCTATGTGTGCAGGAAGTGTGCCATCTGCAGCTACTAAGAACCAGTTTTTCAGAGCTGGAGCAGTGAGTGGACTCACTGTGGAGCACCTGCAATACTGAGAATGTAATGGACAGTGCGTTTAGTGATTTAGTCACACTGCAGATGAGGGTTCCACGGACAGAAAGGGAATGCGTGACCATCAGGTCAAGTAAAAGGCTCAGGAAGGGAGTGCAGGAGTCCCCAGTGATCATCCGCTTATCAAACAGATATCCCGCTTGGGATTCTGTTTGGGGGTACCGGGTGGGGTGGTCTCTCAGCGGCAATCAGCACCAGCCATGTTCATGGCACCACAGAGATCTCTGCTGCAAAGAACAGGAGGAAAGAGAGTGGTAGAGCTGCAGTGACAGGGGATTCAATGGTCAGGGACAGGGCGGGCACTTCTGTGGCCATAAGAATGAGTTCAGGATGGTATGTTACGTCCCTGGTGCCAGGATCCGTGATATCATAGAGCGGCTGCAGGACATTCTGGAGCTAGAGGGTAAAAAGCTCATGGTTATGGAACACAGATACCAACGACATTCCGAAATAAAGGGATGAGGGCCTGAAAACTGTATAAAAGAAAATCAGAGATCCATTAAAATGTATCTCCTGAAATATAATAATATCAGAATTGCCAGTAGTGCCATGTGCTAATGAGAGTAGGAATAAGAGGATAGATCACCTGGATGTTTGGCTGGAGAAATGATGTACTAGTGAAGGGTTTAGATTCTTCAGGCATTGGGATCGTTTCTGGGTTAGGTGGGACCTGTACCAGCCAGACTAGTTACTCCTGGGCAGGGCTGGATGAAATCCCCTGGTGGGGGCTATTGCCAGTTCCATTGGTGAGGTTTTAACTAGTCCGGCAGAGGGATGGGAAATAAAGTGTAGGCTTAGATGGGTCAGATTCAGTTCAGGGAATGGGAGGTAGAATATGAGTGATGTAGTCAGCTGCTCAGAAAACCAGAGGAGGTGGAGTTTTAAATGAGGATTGAGTCCCTCTTCATCCATCAGTCCTGACATCCCCAGGAATCAGAGTCAGCAAAACATGGAGCTGTACAACTCTCTGACCCTAAGTGCTTCAGCAAAATGGTGGAAATCTGCAATAAAAACAAAAAGTGCTGGAGATCCTCAGCAGGTCGGGCAGCACCTGAAATGGTGAGAGATGCAGGAAACATTACAGCCTTGAAGAAGTGTTGAGATGATCACACCAAGCACTTCAATATCGGTTACACGCTGAGTGCCAGAACGTGGGACTAGAATAAATAGGTGCTTGATGACCAGCATGAATACGATGGGGCTGGAATGTTGTCGTTTCGGGTCAGGACTATTCATCGGGACTGACAAAGGATCCTGAGCCAAAACATCAACTTTCTTGCTCCTCTGATGCTGCCTGATCTGTGCTTTTCCTGGTTCACATTGTATAGACTCTGACTTCCAGTATCTGCAGTCCTTAACTATCTCCACATCCCAGGACTCATCTGACGATCCTCCTTTACTCTCTCTCAATAACCAGGATAGCCTTCCTTGGGAAAGGGGAACAAAGGTACACACAGTTCTCCAGGTGTGGTTTCACCAAAGCCCTTCCAGAAAGGGATCGCTGCTCCTGTACTCGAATCCTCTCACTAGGAAGGTCACACATCATTTACATTCTCCACTGCTTCCCATTCCTGCCTGCTCCCGAAAAGAGGGAGTCACAGAGAAATACAGAATAAAATGGAGTCAGATTCTGTCGTGTAAAACTGTTGAACACAATGCCCCCAACTTCTCCATACTGGTCATCAAGCGCACGTGTCTGGTGTGATCACCTAAACACTATTTCAAGGCTGAAATGTTTCCTGCATCTGTCACCATTTCAGGTGCTGCCCAACCGCTGAGGATCTCCAGCACGTTTTGTTTTTATCTCAGATTTCCACCATTTTGCTTAAGCACTTCGAGTCATAGAGTTATGCGGCATGAAACAGAGCCTTCAGTCCAACTCGTCCATATCAACCAGATATCGTAAACTGATCCAGTCCCATTTGGGAGAGTTGGCCTATATCACTCTGAACACTTTCTATTCTTGTATCCCTTCAGACGCCTTTTAAATGTTGTAATCCTCCATGCATTCATTCCTCCTATGACAGCTCATTCCATACACACAGCAACCTCCTCGTGAAATGTTTGCCCCTCAGGTCCCTTTTCCATCTTTCCCTTCTCACCTTCAACCCAACGACCTGTCGTTTTGAACTCCCCGATACTGGGTGGAAACAAAGCCCTTGGCTATTCACCCTGTCTGTGCTCCTCGATGAGGTAACCCCTTCGTCTCTGGGCTCCATGGAAAAAAGCCCCAGCCTAGTCAGCCTCTCCCTTTAACTCCACAGTCCTAAGAATAACCTTGGAGATTTTTCTGAAACCCTTCACGTTTAGCAAAACAGTGTCATAGAGATGTCTGGAATGGAAACAGACACAGAATGGAAGGACACACAGACACACAGAGGGAGAATATGCAAACACCACACAGAGAGTGGAATCGAACACGGGTCCTTTTGTTGATCAGTGCACTGATCAATACAGGTCAGCGTCCCAAATGCAACCTTCAGCACCTGATCTCCCTGAAACCCTACTTCCGCAGAACTATGCAATTGTTCTGAGCACTTCAGAGGGATTGAAGGGGATGGGAGAAAACAGGAACAAGGTTGAATTGTAGATCATTAAAATAACTCTCCTCGCCCCCCAGTCTGTTTGTCTCCCCCCCCCCCCCGCCCTACTCGTTCTCCACCCACACCCCCAACATTGCAGAGGAAAGACCTTGTCTGTTTACCCTATCCCTGCCACTCCTGATTTTATAAACCTTCTTGAAGTCACCCCTCTGACCCTCCAGATAAAACAGTCTATTCAACCTCTCCCTATATCTCAAATCCTCCAATCCTGGTAACATCTGTGTAATCCTTTTCTGACGCCTTTCAAGTTTCACAACATTGTTTTTGATAGGAAAGAGACCAGAATTGCATGAAATATTGCCAAAGTTATCTAACTAACGTCCTTTGCAGACTCAATATGATCTCCCAACTCTTATACTCAATGCTCTGACCATGATAGAAAAGCATACTAAAAGCCGCCTTCACTATCCTATCTTCCTGCGACTCCACTTCCAAGGAGCTATGAACCTGCACTCCAAGGTCTCTTTGTTCAGCAATGCTCCCGAGGCCCTGCTAAGATTTGAGTTTCCAAAATGCAACACCTCACATTTTTCTAAATTAAACTCCATCTGCCACTCCTCAGCTCATTCGCCCATCAGATTACGTCCCGTTGTACTCTGAGGTCATAATTTTCACTGTCCTCTGCACATCCAATTTTGGTGTCATCTGCAAAATTACGAATACCTCCTATGTTCACGTCCCAGTCGTTTATATAAGTGATGAGAAGGAGTGGACCCAGCACAGATCCTTGTGACACTCCACTGGTCACAGGTCTTCAGTCTGAAAAACAAACTTCCACCACCACCCCTCTGCCTTCTGAGTCAGTTCTGTACCCAAATGACTAGTTCTCTCTGTATTCCATGAAATCTAACCTTGCTAACCAGTCTCCTGTGGGGAACCTTGTCGAACGCCTTACTGATGTCCATGTAGATCATGTCCACCGCTCTGCCCTCATCAATCCTCTTTGTTGCTTCTTCAAAAAAAAATTCTCGCCCCCGGAAAGCAGAACAGTACAGAACTGGAATAATCGGCCCACCATGTCTGTGCGGATCATAATGCTATTCCAAATTAATTCCATCTGCCTGTATGTGATCCAAATTCCTGCCAACCCATACCTGCTTATTTATCTGTCCAAATGCCTCTTGAACGTTGTGATTGTTTCTGCTTTTACCATCTCCCAGGAGAGAAAGTTGTTGTCACTTACCACCTTCTGCACAAGAAACGTGCCTGACACAATTCCCTTTAAACTTTCACAGATGTTGGAAGGTCATGCCGCATCGGTCAAGAAAAATCAGCTAATGTTTCGGGTCCGGTCACCCTTTCTCAGAAGCGTTAACTCTAACTTCTCTTCACAGATGCAACAGATCTGCTATGCTTTTCTAGAAACTTCTTTTTTTTCTTCTTTATGGTTTACAGCATCTGCAGTTGTTTCAGTTTTGGTATGCTTTCCCTTATTGGTCAAAGCATTGTATAATAGGGGTCGGGAGGTCATATTGCGGCAGCACAGGGCATTGATTAGGCAACGTTTGGAATATTCCATGTAACTCTGGTCTCCTTCCTATCAAAACAATATTCTCCAATCTCAAAGGGGTCAGAAAAAAATTGAAAGGATGTTACCAGTGTTGGAGGATTTGAGCTATAGGAAGAGGCTGAATAGGTTGTTTTCCTTGGAGCGTCAGAGGCTGATGGGTGACCTTATAGAAATTTATAAAATCAGGAGGGGCGTGGGTAGGGTAAATAGACAAGGTATTTTCATGTGCTGGCGAGTCCAGAACTAGAGGACAAGGGGGGTGTTAGAGGGGAGAGCGGGGTTGAGGGGGGAGTTAGGGGAGTATGGTGGGGGGGGGTGGACAGAGGGGCTGGATGGGACAGACAGAGAGGAGGTGGAGAGACAGAGGAGAGGCAGGTGGTCTGAGGAGGCAGTCAGCGAGGGGGGTAATAGGGAACACGGGGTGTCAGACAGGGGGCAACAGAGCGGGAGAGGCGGGATGGAGAGTTATATATCGATACCTCAACCCAGTTCCTGTTTTCTACCCGTCCCCTGCATCCCTCTGAAGGGCTCAGAGCAATTGCATAATTTCTGCAAAATAGAGTTTTAGGATGTTGAACGTGGCATTTGGGACGCTGCCCTTTATTGGTCAGTGCACTGATCAGTAAAGGGACTCTATTTCGATTCCACTTTCTGAATGGTGTTTGCACATTCTCTCCCTGTGTGTCTGCGTGTACTTCCTCTGGGTGGTCTGGTTTCCTCCCACAATCCAAAGATGTTCGCGTTAGGTGGATTAGCTGTGAGAAATGCTAGGTGGCATGCAAGCTGTTCGATGGTTGGAAAGGTCTCATGGGCCAAATGGCCTCTTTCAACACTGTTGGAATTCTGTCACTGAGTATAGGAATTAGGAGGTCATATCGTAGCTGTATAGGGCATTGGTGAGGTCAACTTTAGAATACTGTATTCAATTGTATTCTTCCTGATTTTGGAGAGGTGTTACCAGGATAGGACTCAAACTCATATTGGCAAGTTCCTGGGAAGTGTTGACAAATAAGTACATCTTAGAGTGTGGATTGATAGTTCCTTGAAAGTGGGGTTGATGGTAGACAGGTCCGTGAATGTGGTGTTTGGTATGACAGCTGTTATTGAGCAGTGCACTGAGCATAGCAGTTGGGAGATCATGTTTTGGTTGTTCAGTTTATTGGCTCGGCCAATTTTGGAATGCCATTAAATAAAGGAACGCAGACTAACTTCCTTCTTCATGAACCTATCTACCTGTAACTCTACTTTCACGGAACTATTAGCCTGCACTCCAAGATCTCTTTGTTTAGCAACACTCCCCAGGACCTTACCATTAAGTGTATCAATCCTGCAAAAATTTGCTTTTCCAAAATGCAGCACCTCACATTTATCAGAATTAAACTCAATCTGCCACTCCTCAGCCCATTCGCCCATCTGATCAAGATGCCGTTTTACTCTGAGGTAATATTTTTCACTGTCAACTACATCTCGAGTTTTGGTGTCATGTACAAACTTACTAACTCCACCTCTTATGTTCACATCCATATAAATGACGAAAAGGAGTGGATCCAGCACCCATCCTTGTGGCACTCCACTGGTCACATGCCTCCATCCAGAAAAGCAAGCCTCCAGCACCACCCTCTGTCTTCTAACTTTGAGCCAATTCTTTACTCAAATGGCCAGTTGTCCTGTATCTATGAGATCTACCTTGCTAACCAGTCTCCCATGAGAAACCTTGTTGAACACCTCACTGAAGTCCATATAGATGATGTCCACTGCTCTACCCTCATCAATCCTCTTTGTCACTTCTTCAGAAAACTCAGTCAAGTTCATGAGACATGATCTCCCATGCACAAAGCTGTTAATAATATTCAGGACTTAACTCTACATTGGTGTCTGCGTCGCCCAGCTTTCGGTTTTAATATTCTGGATAAAGTTCATGTACACCAGCATTGTGCTAGTGACTGTGTATTGAGTCTTGATAATATCACCAACACAGTTGAGTTCCTTTTGAAAGGCAGTCCGTATATCCCAGCCCCCTCCCACCTGCTCTGTCTCCTCCATCCGCACTGTAGACAGTAAGTGGGAGGAACTCGTGGAGTTTCCATGTGAGTGAGATTGAGAAAATCTTCCCTTCTTTCCAACTAGCCCCTAAGGAAAGGGTGGTAGTGTCTTTACCTCTGGACCAGAGAGGATCGGGCTCAGAGTTGTGTAACAGCATCTTTGAAAAGGCTTATTAGACCAGGCCATGCTGTCTCCAAGCTGTCCCTGCCTGAGTCTCCAAACAGAACCTTCCTGTAGTTTCTCTCCTGTCAGGCTCTCCCACTGCTCAGTTTGTCCAGGATTCCCTCCTGCTGCTGCAATGATCCTGTCCCTCACTAACCTATCCATCCCCCAGTATCCTCCACATAAATTCACTGTTCACGATCCCATTGTCCCAGTCCTCCAGCCCCGCCCCCTCCACCCTATTGGGCAGCAGTTGCTGTCAATCACCCAGGCTCCTGTGTGATCTGGAGCCTGTGCTGCAGGAGGGGAGACCAGAGCACGGGCGCAGTGCTGGCCAATTGTTGGCGTATGTGCAGTACGGGTCAGTGCCAGGGAGGGAGGCTGTGGGTGTGTGGGATTAATCTGCCATTGACAGCTCTCTCCCTAACTCTCTCCGGGAACAGGTCCCAGGGAATGGCCCCTCCCCTGGTATCCTGACAATTGGTCGGAGTATCAGTGGGGGAGCATTTTGCTGAAAGTTATCAGAACACTTTTGTGAAGATTCAGGATTGTTATGGAAAGGGATAAGGATACAACTGCAATTAGAGTTCTATTTTGGTTCATTTTAGTTCAACCAGAAATGATTTGGCCAGTGTGTGCAGGATGGTTTTCATCAGAGGGTGGGGCTGAGGAAAATAAGTTGTTCCAGATTATTTTTTTTCCCCAATATGGTTCTGACCAGGAAGGAAACCTAGGAGGTGGGGGTAAGATTCATCAACACCTAATAGAATCCTAGGCAGAATCATTGATTTGGTTCTTAGCCTACAGACAGGAGCAAGGGAATTGAATTCAAAGAGAGGAGAGAGAAAGTGTGAAAACTGGCTGTGGGGGAAAGGAGTGAGGAAATTGTTTTGGATTTCAGATCACGGAAGAAAGTATATATCAGTGAAAATGACGGACTGTAGGAAAAGCATTTATCTGCCTTGGGTGTCGATGGAAATAGGGGAGTCTATCAAATTGAAATAGAAGGCATACAAATTAGCAAAGATCAGCGAGAAACTAGGCGATTGGAAAAACATAAAAGATCAACAGAAATCTATATGGGACAGGGGGAGAAAAGTGATGAGTAGCTATCCCCCGGGCCAGAATAGCAGTTTACACTGCTAGAGGGCAACCTTTTGTATGGGGAACACATGACCTCTAATTGTTGAAGCACTTAACTGTTACCATAGAGATAATCTTGATCAAGTGGAAAATCAAAGCACACTCCAAAAGCTTGTACTTCCAAATAAACCTGTTGGATTATAACCTGGTGTTGTGTCATTTATAACTTTATCCAACGTAGGCTCCTCCACATCAGAATCCTGATAGATAACCCGACTGCAACTGAAGTGTCTGTCAGGTACTTGAGTGAGCAACGTGGGTGTGGGGGAGGGGTGCGTGGTTTAACCACAAAGTGCTGAACTGAACTAGACGTTTTAAACTGCGGTTGCCATGGAGATAATCCTGATAGACAGCTTCCATTCAAAACCACAAGTCACAAACGTATAAGAATGTGAGCCGCACATCGAACAGCTAAATGATATTGACCGAAGGCCTTTTGCAAGTACACTATTTAGGTTACTGCTATGTCTCATCATAAAAGACTCAAAGAAGACCTCTTGTTTGATAAAATGTTTTGATATTCCCCCACTGTCCATCAACTGTCCCACTGTAAAGCCTTTGCTTCCAGTCTACATTAGCCAAATCCTGCCTCATCCTATTGTCATCTCCTTTGTTTTAGCACTGGATCTTGGGATTGGATTTAATCTTCCCACATTCGAAATTCTGTGTTCTAAATTCCACCAGACTTAGCACAAGTCTTTTATCAGATTACACGGTGAGGCGATGTTTCCTGGGTGTTTTGGTTTTCATCATCAGAGACCTTGGCTTTGTAATAAAGTATAGGATAGATATTCACAAGAGAGTATTCTGGACGTTGTGAATGTACTACACAGTCTAAAACCATAAATCACTGTCTACCCTCAGTTTAAAATTGCAAAATCATTATCTCCCACAATCTAAGTTTGGAATGCTAATCTACCTGACTAACCTGCTGTTTCCGAAAATCTCCCTTGGTGAAGGTGGTGAGTTTTGGATTCAGCTTTCCAGTTATTACCGTAAGAGGATAAGCACTGGGCACAGGAGAGGCAATGCAGCCCTTCGAACCAGCTCCACCATTTAATACGGGGATGATTGAGCTCATCTCTGTCTGAGCTGGATTCTCCCACCTGCTCTTTCTCACCCTTCAACTCATTGCAAATTCAACATCTGTATCTCTTCAGTAAATTTGCTCATTGCCCTGGCATCCACTGCATTTGGAATAGGGAATTTCACAGATTCACAACACATGGAGATAGGTACATTCTTCTTTATGCGAGTAGAATGAAGTCCCTATAGTGCAGAGATAGGGTATTCATCCATCAAGTCCACACCAACCCTATGATGAACATCCCATTCTGTCAATTCCCAGACACCATCACTTCCCAGTTACTTAAACTCCAGGGAAATATTCCTTTCCAGTCGGAACCTTTGGTTTGATTTAACTGCTTTTCAGTTCTCATTCTGTGAGCTGTGAAGCATTCTTTTCCCCGCCATTTCTCCGACCCAGAAGTGTTATCACACACAGCAGAGCAACCTTCCCACCATAAGAAATCATCATTACATCATTTTGCTTTTTGTTAACATATAATCACCAGCAGTAAACCATTTGTGTAACCAATTGAATATTTATAAACAAAGCCCATTACAGGCAAAGCAAACCATTACAAGTGACAGCGTGGGAAGGGACTAAATCAAAGTAGAGTTGGGGGGAGGAGGGGTAGCGGTGGAGATAAAGTACCGTATGCCCTGCGGTGCCCACCTCTATCTACAGGCATCGAGAGCCTTGTTACACACCACATGCTCCTTCTCCAAGAACACCCTGCTGTGTCGCCTTAAGCCTCAGTCATAGAATAGAATCCCTACAGTGTGGCAGGAGAGCATTGGCCCATCAAATACCACTGACCTTACCACCCACTGCACTCCATCCCTGTAACACCGTATTTCCCATGGCTGATCCACCTCGTCTGCACATTCTGGAACACTGTGGACAATTTAGCACGACTGATCCACCTAGCCTGCATCTTTGGTTTGTTGGAGGAAACCAGAGCACCTGGAGGGGACCCACACTATCATAGGGAGAATGTGCGAACTCCACACAGGCCGTTGGCCAAGGCTTGACTCCAGACCTTGTACCTGGTGCTGTGAAGCAGATGCTCCAATCCCAATTTGAATCAAAACAGATGATCTCTGTTCATTGTCACTTTGCTGTTTGTGGAGACTTACTGCCCAGAGCGACATCCTGATGTTCAGAAAGTGGCAACATAAATTCAATCAACTCCAGCCCAGTTAATGTGATTAACAACAACAACAACATCGATACTCCAACAGTGTCATCATGTACAAGGTCCAGTTCGGATTCTGGTGAACAGTAACTGCAGAATCAGAGTCCTGCAGTGATGTGTGAACTCTACCCCACACAGAACAGGTGGATGACCACTTCCCTGTGTCCATTCACTGGTGTCTCAGTCGTGTTGAAGATTCAGCAAATCCCTTGTCTCACAGAGAGGGAAATAGCTCCTACCCAGTGTGAACTCGCTGGTGTATCAGCAGGAGGGATGAATCACTGAAATCCTTCTCACACACTGAGCATCTGAATAGCCTCTCCCCTGGTGGGCTCCCTGGTCTTTCCGCAGATCAGCGGACTGAGTGAATCCTTTCCCACACATTGAGCATCTGAATTGCCTCTCCCCGGTGGGAATGCACTGATGTCTCCGCAGGTGAGAGACTTGAATGAATCCTTTCTCACACATGGAGCAAGCGAAGGGTCTCAACCCTCTGTGCGCTCTCTGGTGCCTCAGCAGATTGTAAAATCGAATAAAACCCTTCCCATACTTGGGGCAGATGAACAGTCTCTCCCCGTGTGACTGTGCCTGTGTGTGTCCCACTGGGTGGGGTAACTGATTCCTTCCCACAGTCGCCACATTTACACAGCCTCACCCTGGTCCCGTCATATTGGTGTCTTCCCAGATCACATAACCGGTTAAATCCTTGACCACAGGCACAACATGGGAATGGTTTCTCTGGGCTGGGATTGCTGTTTTCCCCTTCTATATTAGCCATAATAATCAGGACCTGCGGAATTGGGTGACTCTCAGATCGATTTAAAGTCTGAATTTCCCATCTGTGAACTCTTTCGCTTTAAAACAAGTTTATCTCTGTCATTATTGCAGTAAAATTGCAGGAGGAATTGAGAACAGTTTCTAACTAACTATATTATTAGTTTCTGCTCAGGATTTGATTTCCATGCTCTCCAGGTTAACCTCGGTCTCTCTCTCACACACAATGTCTCCATCCCTTTAAATAACAACAGCAGAGAGGGATAGTGTTCCTTTAAACAGCCAGCCTTTTCATATGATCCACTGACTCAAATGAGCAGCCTGAACCTGTAGACACAAAGATACCTACGCCGCCCAGAAGTCAAGGCAATTGGGGGACTGCAGGAAAGGATGCAATTACCGCTGAGCTGTAAACTCACTTGCTCTGTCACACTATGGACAGGCCGTCCACCACTCTCACATGTGAGAAATAATCACTCAGGAAACCAAACTGCAGAGTCACCAGCAAGTTTACAAATGACGGCACGGGTTCGATTCTCCTGTGATTGCAGCTGTTAAATCCAACCAGCAATGAACCATGCTTGGAAGTCAGTTTCCAGTAGAGTTCCACCATTTTCTGATCTTTATCGAATTTTACAATTATTTGCCAGAGTCATAATTTAGAAGTTTCAATGCGATGCAACAATTGGTCGAGTGTTTGACTATGACAAAGATTGCCAGGGACTGGACAGATGTATCAAACAGGTGGAAAGCAAAACTGATGAATGGAATTGAATGCAGAGTAATGAGTGCTAATGAATTTGGGAAGAGGAAACAATAACAGTGAGGATTCTGAGTGGTTTAGAAACACAAACCGATGTTGGAGTGCACATTCACAGATCACTGAAGATCGTTGGACAGCAAGGTCTGTTGGTCGAGAGGGCTTTTGGATATGTTCTGTTGCTGACCATTGGCTGGGGATGATACTAGAACTTTAGTAACCGCCAGTTGAGGGAAAATCTAAAGGTCTGAGTACAAGTCTGGTCACTACAATAATCAATATGTTTTAAAATTCTAAGATAAACGGTGGAGAGCTGAAGTAGGCCAATTTGCCCATCAAGTCCAGTTCACAAATCAATGTGTTTATTACTGATTGTAATGATTCCAAGTCATGATGGAATGTACCTTGGAGGGTAACTTGCAAATGATGGCGTTTCCATGCACCTTCCCACCTTGTCTTTGTCGTCTGTACAGTTGTTGATCTTTGAAAGTTCTGTCAACAAAGCCTGGATGAGTGACACCAGTGCTTTGTGTAAGTGGTGCACTCTGCTGCAATTGTGCCTTAGCGGTGAAGGGAGTAATTATTGCAGGTACTGTTTAGGGTACAGTTACGGGACTGCGTTATCGTGAACGGTGTTCAGTTCCTTAAATGTTATTTAAGCTTCACCCATCCAGGCAAATGGAGAGAGAGAGAGAGAGAGAGAGAGAGAGAGAGAGAGAGAGAGAGAGAGAGAGAGAGAGAGAGAGAGAGAGAGAGAGAGAGAGAGAGAGAGAGATCTGTTACATGTCTGATTTGTGCCTTGCAAACCATGCAGGCTTCATGGATTTAAGAGCTGAGTTAGCTCTTAAAAATGCCTACCCACGGACTTGTTTTTGTAGCCGAAGTATTTATGTAGCTGGTCAAGTTCCGTTTCGCACAAATACTGGTTCCTTGGACGATTATACGAAGGAATTCAGTTACTATAAACCATTCAATGTCAATGGGTTATGATTAGATTCTCATTTGTCAGAGTTATCATTATTGGTTTTGGTGCTTATGTTGACTAATCCGGTTCTAAATCCGAAATGATTCTTTATCCCTATTCCCGTCTGTGCTTGAAATTTCAACCCGTTGCCGAGCAGGAGCATTCTCTACCTGCCTTAATAATATGCAAGGACACATGTTTCTGCACCACTCAGATTCTCTGATTCCGGGTATGGAAACTGGGATTATGGGATCGCCTGCAACAATGGAGTACTGTCTTGTGTGGGGATGTTGGTGATGCAACAGATGTGAAACTACATTGTTATTGAAACATACGTTTCAACAATACCTTGCACTATCCCCTGAGCCTTTAATGTATTGTAGAAATGTATCAATCTCAGTATTCAACATGAAGTACTCGATGCAACCTCCACAGCCTCTGGAGATAGATGACGTGGCCAAGTCACGTGAGTACCTGCCATGTACATGGTGGGAAGTGTACCACCATTACACGTGGTGACACCTCCCACCATGTACGTGGCGACTTCACCAACATTGTCTATCTCATACGCTGCAGGCAAGGATGCCCTGAGGCATGGTACATTGTCGAGACCAAGCAGAGGCTACAACAATGGATGAATGGACATGGCACAACAATCACCAGGCAGGCGTATTCTCTCCCAGGCAGAGAGCACTCCAGCAGTCCGGGGCATTCGACCTCGGACCTTCCGGTGACCATTTTCCAAGGTAGACTTGGGGACAGGCAACAATGCAAAGTGGCCGAGCAGAGGATGATAGCCAAGTTTGGTAACCATGGGGGTGGCCTCAAACGGGACCTTGAGTGCTTGCCACATTACAGGTGACCTCACTGTGTGCACACACACACAGACACACGCACAGAGACGGACAGGCACTCCTACAGACAGCCACACATACTCCAACACACACACTGAAAGACACGCGCACTCCTATAGACACATACACTCACGCACACCCTCTCTCATAAACAAGATCTCTCTCTTTCACTCACACACTCACACGTACACGCATCCTCTCACAGACACACCCCTTTACACTCAGATTCAGACACATACACACACACGCACTCTCTTACACTCATACCTACCCACGACACACACACGGGTATAAATTTGTGGGGTGAATTTGTATTTGCAGAATTACATTTATTTTGCTCAAAAATCTGCAAGCATCCATGTAAGATTCTGCCAGTCCATTTTTTTTTCAGATGAGAATCAATCTGCACACTGGGGCACTGGCAGCCTCACACAGGGTACGTCACACCTTCAATGCGTTATTTGGGCCGATATGACACCAATTGTAAAAGTTCACTTGAGAATGCAACTTTTAAAAAAGCTCTGAGATTTACATATGAAAGCACTGAAACCAACATATTCATTCTAAAAGATTAGAGACTTAACAATTTCGATTAACTCACACTGTCAACTTTTGTGATAAATTCTGTGTCCTATGATCTTACAGTCCACAATTTCCTGATGAAGAGAAGTGCTGCAAAAGCTAGTGCTCTGCAAACAAACCTGTTGGACCATAACCTGGTGTTGTGTGATTTTGAACTTTGTATACCCCAGTCAACACTGGCCCCTCCAAATAATTTGTTCTGCTCTGGTCGTCGGACTGCAGGAATCGTGTGTTTGCACGGGACGGTGTTCAAAGGGGATTGACCAAGGGATTGCCTGGGCTGAACCATTCTCACTATGAAGATAGACGAGCTAGGCTGGGGCTGTTTGTCTGAGATCGCAGAAGGCTGAGTGAGGAACTAATTGACATGCACATTAAGGGGATCGACATTTGTGATATGAGTAAACTTCTTATAGGAAGGATTAATAATCAGGGCTACACATTAAAGACAAGGGAGTGCACTTCTGGAGGAGATTTATGAAGAATGTTTTCACCCTGAGAGTGTTGTTTATCTGCAATTCACTGTCTGAACGTGTGGTAACGGTAAGAGTGATAAGAATATGTCAGGATTATTTCGCTGAACACTTGAGGAGCTGGGGCACACACGGATAAAGACCAGGTAGGGAAGGTATGGCGAGGAGAAACATATGCTTGATGAAAGACCCAAAAACCGCAAATTTGGGTGCAGTAAAATGGGGGCCAGCGCGGCTCTGTGGCGCAATGAAAAGCGCATTTAACTTCTACAGCATCGTTATTCAAAGTTTGTTGGGTTTGAGTCGGAGTTTATTCAGAATCAATTATTGCTCTGCTGATTCTTCGTCAATTCCAATCGTCTGGAATTGTCGTTCCTACAGCCGATCAGAGGAAAGTCCTCACCTCCTGAGTGGTGAGGTTTGAGGGAAATGTATCTTTTAAACTTGATTGGACCAGAATTGACAGATAAGTCGCAAAATGTTCAAAGTTCGAGCAGAAACCCACTGCCTCTGAACATGTCTACCCCCCCCCCCCCCCCCCGCCCACCCCAGCACCACACACACACACACAATCGTACTGACATTTTCAGTTTTTAGACATCTGTTTCCCAGGGGGCGATAGGTGGATGTGGATGGGCTGGGAAAAGACATTATAATGTTTCATCAGCCATCATGAGACCAGATTGAGGGGTAGGGCCGTGAGGTTCAATAGCTTTCTCTTGTTGCTGTCTGTACTGTTTCTGGTAAGGAGTTTTAAACAATGACACCACGAGGACAATGTGAATCTAAACCATGGAATATCAAGGTCCTTCCCTTTATCCAACCGCTCTCACAGCGGGAATAGACAGCTCTTGTTGCAGCGTTAGATCAAAGCGTGGAGTATTTTCACAGACGCTCTGTCAGACTGCCTGCTCCTTCACAAAGGGGTCCAACTGGGCACATGGAGTAAGGACCATGTGGATTGTGGGTTTCAGGAACAGATTTCCCCTTTGCTGGGCTGGCTTTCCTGCCACAAGTAAACACGAATTTCGGACTTTCTGAAACACCCTGGATTCTCACCACTTTACAATTTGAACAGAAATTCAACTAAATCTTGCATAACCATGTTATATCTTCAGTGTTCATGAAAATCGTTCAACATCTCCTTTGAAGATTGGTTTTCAGTGCAGGATGTTTCATGTTGTCTGTATGAACGTTCAGAAGGAAGTTGGTGAAGTTTCATTGAATCGAATTCTGTGCCGAATTGAAGCCAATCGAATGAAAAGCCCTGTGACAGCGGCAATGTAACATTGTCTGTCAACAATGCACGAACCCATGGAAACCTACTTTTAAATGAAGTCTATTTTTCACAATATGTTTCTAGGTCATTTTGTGAACTCGATGCTCCAATAATCACAGGTCCATGTCAATATAACCTCTTATGCGTTAGTTTTCATTTCAGAACCACAGCAAAAGGCCAGCTGTTGGGTTGAAGGTCCCAGAGGTACGAATATGACGCGTTAGAGTCTGGCTGCCGTGGCTCCTGTGGCACGATTCTTTGGTACTTAAAGGTGCGTAAACTGCCGAGTTTATAACTTCAGTCCTGATTTTAAACTGCTTTTAATGACATTGTCCAAGTGTTATGATTAGATTACTTACAGTGTGGAAACAGGCCCTTCAGCCCAACAAGTCCACGCCGACCCACCCCAATAACATTACAGGCAATTTAGCACGGCCAACTAACCTAACGTGCACATCTTTGGACTGTGGGAGGAAACCGGAGCACCCGGAGAAAAGCCACACAGACACGGGAGAATGTGCAAACTCCACAGAGACAGTTGCCTGAGGCAGGAATTGAACCCAGGTCTCAAGTGCTGTGAGGCAGCAGTGCTAACCACTGTGCCACCTTGGGTGTTGGATCATAAGACTGAAGCGCAATTGAAAAACAATGTTGAGTAAAGCAAAATTTATCCTAAAACTCCAGTTTCTGATTTGGATGATTGCTCTGTCTTTGGGAAAGGTGTCAATTATTAACTAAAAAGCTGCAAGTATTCCCCAGGTGAATATCTATCCGTGGATAGAGAAACAGGAGGAAAGTTTTAGTCTGATGGTCCTTCTCATATCGTTGATCTTGCACTAGGTTACATTCTGGGTAAGATTGTTGAGCTCGTTTCAAATTATTTCATTTGCTGTAAACTCGCACAGTCCATTAAACCAATCGAAAAGAACTAGATTTATCTCTTTGGGTAGGTTGAATGTTGTCAGCAAATCTGGTAAAGTCATAATAAATAGTTTGCTGCTGTGCGGAACAGAGCGTTCAAACAGGAATAAGGACGAGTCTTGTTGCTGTATTTTTCCGGCGGAGATCAGTGAATATTAAACGGACTCAGTCCCATTTCTTGGGATTGTGACCAAAGTTTTCAAGGCAACAGATGGCAATGATAATGATGTTTTACATCGACGGACCAAGTCTAACTCATTAGAGTCGCCATAGTATTACAGGTCAGGTGGACGGGGGAGATGATGATCCTAATGGCAACTTGAGACTGTGCAACAATTAATTCCAAGTTGTTGGTCTCACTCTATGCCATAATCCAGTTAGCCAGCGGACTGAGCTAACTGGTTTCCATTTAATGACGAGCAAAAGCAAACAATTCTCACCTCTACTTATGCACTCACCTGAAGGAGGGAATTCCCCTCCTATTTATTCTTACCAACCTCACATCAGCTGGAACCCCTCCATTAGGAAACAACTCAGTCTTTCCTATTTTTTTCGGTGTGATTCTTCATCTCCTCCACTATCCCATTAAACCCCCTCTTTTCTTTTCGAGGCCAATACTAGTCTGATAAATAAATTCTCTAACTTCAAATGATGCTGAACCTGTTAATGTAGATCTTTCTGAGCGCACACCCTGTGCGGAGTAACCTGAATGCCTTAATCTGTCCAAATTTTGTTTTACTCACATTGTGATCAGCATGTCCTTGATTACTATGACCTGTTTTTACCAATCACAAACAAAGCTTTTTCACTGTACTTTGGCACAGATGAAAATCAATCAATCAATCGTATAAAATCAAGCAATTGAACGGCACATTCATTTCCTCATTGTGTGGAGCCAGCACAGTGAAGGGGGTCTACAGGCCTCAGTCTGCACTGTGACAACATTTTGTGATTCTGAGTGAAATCACAGTTCAACCAACAGAATGTGGGAAGTAACATTAGACGCTATATTGACAAAGACGGGGACACGTCTGAACCACAGACTATCATTCAAGAACAGCGAAGATCTTTCACCACCATCCTCTAAGGTACATGCCATACGCCAGATGAAAAGCTGAAGACTGCGGGAAAGTGCTGTGGTCAGCGCTAACAGAGCGGCACAGGGCGAGGGTGCTTGGCCCATAACCCAGAAATTTATGAATTGAAAACATCCCCTGCTCGTTAACAGTTCCAGGTTTCAGTATGTGTATACTACCCCCGTCAGTGTTCATCTGTAACAGAGCTCCATTCTATACATTGCATATTGATTCGCCTTCCGCTTCCTGTCACTCAATGTATCTGAAATGAATATCTCATACTGATACACCCATCAAATTTACATAGGTGAGGAAACACACTTCTGAAGGTCTGGAAGCTCTTTTCCGGTTCTTTGTCGATCTGCTATGATGTGCTTCTGATTTTTCGCATGAGTGCAATTGAAAATGTATGAGATAAGCATCGCAGTGCCTCGCGCCGTGGCCGAGCCGTCTCAGCCCCTGGCTTAAGGTTTGTGCCTGAACAGAAACGTACGTTCGTGTCCCCTGCTGCCTTATGCTAGTGCTGCGTGCTAAAGGCTGCTGCATTTAAATTCCAATATGAACAGCTGGGTTTGTTGCTTGGAAACTTGTCTCTGATGTGGGAGAGTGCAGACTCTCCATGAGGGCAGTGTCCGTAGTGGAGTAACAACTTGCACCTCCCACACGACAAGTCCCGCGCTCCAGCAGCTCCACTGCTGCTTCATGTTCCAGGCAAGTTGTATTGTTCACTGTTTTCACTGAAACCCAGTGGAAATTGTTATTTCATCGCTGTTGTGAAACAAAATGCTGTAGTGACTGTACACGTCCTTGTTTGGTGTTCTGGCGAGTGGGAAAATAATTCCAAATAATTGCGAAGTCATATTGTCTTGGATTTCTCTCATTTTCCTTCAGTTCTGTCCTGGAGAGATAGGTTGGTGATACGTTGCAGCCCTCCCGCATTGTTGATCGGAGGGAAAGCTAAGCTGACCGAGACTGATTGGTAATCTTCAATTTTCGTGGTTCATTCATATTCTGTTCTTCCTTTTCCATCATTTCAGCACTTTCCGGGAAGTGGCGGTGCACTCAGGCTCCAGTATGTTTGGAAGAGCAGTTTGGAGTTGCTCTGTTGCCAGTTGTGGAGGTAGCTTATGCATCATTGCCCTCGGAATGTCTCACAAATAGCATTCGTGATTCGGTGTATCTGAAAATGCGTTTGGTTTGTCATTTTTGTTTGTGTTCCGGGTTAAGTGCTGTCCGTCTTGCGATTCGCTCAATGCAGCACATGGTAACACTGTTTGTGAGGTAACTTCCAACAGCAAAATTCCGCAACTGAGGATCTGGGAATATTTCATGGAGTATGGTCAGTAGGGGCAAAAGTAAGGAAGCCCTTCGTTTCTGCAGTGTTTCACAACACTAAATTCAAGCGCGATTGGATTTTAGTTTTCTGAGGCATAATTTAAATATATTTGTTAAATTCGAATTTTTTTCAATACAGCAACCAACTCAGGTATCCATTTCATAACCGAACCTTACATCTTTTTATATTTTGCAGGACACACTGAGACTGCTAGCTGGTCATCACAGGTATTTGTCAGCTCTCAGTTCTGAAAAACATTCACTCTCTTTTTACGGTATAGTGCACGCCTTCAGCTTCATAGCACTGGTCTCATCACAAAATCCTCCACCTTAAAATGTTGGGGACAGGGGTTTGGTTACAAAGATCTGAAAAATGGGGGAGTATCAGCCGCAGCCGTTACCGCGTTGGAAAAAAAAAGATTTATGCCCCTTTCCCATGGAATGAGCCGTTCATGTGGAAAGAGTTTCTTTAAGCTGCGTCCCAGGGCTGGACAGGAAGCTGCTGATTGAAGCTGGAATGGCTGCTTTCTGCTGGCAGTGGAGGTCTGGAGAGAATGGTCTTTGCCCCGTCTTCCTCTGTGTGGAACCCCATATCACAGAACCATGGATGGTTTGGGCTGCAATCCAAACTTGTCATGGAATTTCCGGTTTAAATAGAGGTGGGGGTCACTCTTATACTCTGATATGAAACAGCCAAAGCTGCACACCTGGATAATGTTGAAGAATCAACATTTTAACTTGCAGTCTGGTGCTGACCATTTGAGCCACAGAGACTGACATCAACCAGGCGTGCCGATTCCCCTTACGCAGGTAGTTTAGGGGGGATCTGAAGGGCGGTGGAACAGTTGGATCTCTCACTGTTTTCAGAGTCTGCCACCAATTTTCCTGCTTTCATCACCGAGAATGTCAGAGAGCTCGAGGGCTCTGCAAACACCCAGAGGGGAAGGAACCATCACAAACTGGAAGTTACCCAGGCCCTTCGATGCCTGAAGTACATCACTTGTGGCTCTAGTACTGGGGTAATTCAAACCCACGGTTTGACAGAAACTGAAACTTAAATACAGCGCTTCATGGCGCTCAGTCCAACTATTTGTCATTCAGATATACACGTACAGAATCTCTTCTATGTAACCACTTCGTCAAAGCCTCCCTGTCAATCTGGCCAAATCTCCAACTTTGCATCTCATCATCCATTTCCCCCAGCTAATGTGAACATTTTGTTTTCATCTATCTTATCTACGTCAATCATAAGCCCATAAGCTCAGTCACATCTCCCTTCAACTTCAGTTGCTCCATTGTATCATATATCATTCAGTCCTGAAACTCTGCGGAAATGAATAAGCCTATCACCTCTCAGGCTCCTCCCATCCTTCACAATGTGTGATGATCTCTGTGTGAGCATACCTGGTCACCCTCGGACAAGAACAGGGCTAATGTGAGTTTCGGACATAAAAGAGAGAGTGCTGGAGGAACCAAATAGAACTGTTCGCTTTTGGGAGAGATAAGTAATGTTCATGTTTAGAGATAGTTTACTACTCTCTTTTTATTACACTTTTCTCTCTGCACTGTTAGCGATGGATTCTGGAGGCTTCTTTCACTGAGGCTTGCAAGGATGGATATCCAGACAAAAACATCAATCAAAGTGAATTATTTGCCTGTCTGATTTCTCACTTGGACTGACACTGTCTTTATTAATCTTGCCTGAATACTTAAAGTGGATTCACAGAAAGGAATCACCAAACAACCATTTAATCAAAATCTGACACAATTGATCATTTCATGTGAAACTGAATATGAATAACCTTTGAGTAAGTGTGACTGGTTCCTTGGTCATTACCACTCACTGCATATAATTTCTCCAACATATCCTCCCTGATGATCTGAACCAAAGTCTTATTTTTGCATCCCATGATCAATTTCCTTTCAGTTACTGTGAACGCCATGTTTTTATTGACATTGTCAAAACCAACAGTAAATGGCACACTCTTTAAATTTCCCTTCAGCTTCAATGAAAGCCTCACATTATGAGTCTCTCAATTTGAACCATTTTGGGAAAGGAACCAGTCTGTCGCCTCTCAGGGACCCTGCTATCCTTCCCAATGTGTGGGTGATTTGCCCCCTCTCAGGGACACTGCCATCTTTTCAAATGTGTGGGTGATCTGTCCCCCTCTCAGGGACCCTGCCATCCGTCCCAATGTGTGGGTGATTTGTCTCCCTCTCAGGAACACTGCCATCCTTCACAATGTGTGGGTGATCTGTCCCTCTCTCAGGGGCCCCGCCATCCTTCCCAATGTGTGGGTGACCTGACCCCTCTCAAGGACCCTGCTGTCCTTCCCAATGTGTTTGTGATCTGCCCCCTCTCAGGGACACTGCCGTCCTTTCCAATGTGTGCGTGATCTGTCCCCTCTCAGGGATACTACCATCCTTCCCAATGTGTGGTTGATCTGCCCCCTCTCAGGGACACTGAAATCCTTCTCAGTCTGTGGGTGATCTGTCCCTCTTAGGGACCCTGCCATGCTTCACAATGTGTAGGTGATCATTCTCCTCACAGGGACATTGCCATGCTCCCAATATGTGGGTGATCTATTCCGCCCTCAGGGATCCTGCCATCTGTCCCAATGTGTGGGTGATCTGCCCACTCTCAGATCCCCTGCTATTCCACCCAATGTGTGGGTGATATGCCCCTCTCTCAGAGACACTGCCATCCTTCCCAATGTGTGGGTGATCTGCCCCTCTCAGGGACCCTGCCATCCGTCCCAATGTGTGGGTGATTTGTCTCCCTCTCAGGAACACTGCCATCCTTCACAATGTGTGGGTGATCTGTCCCTCTCTCAGGGGCCCCGCCATCCTTCCCAATGTGTGGGTGACCTGACCCCTCTCAAGGACCCTGCTGTCCTTCCCAATGTGTTTGTGATCTGCCCCCTCTCAGGGACACTGCCGTCCTTTCCAATGTGTGCGTGATCTGTCCCCTCTCAGGGATACTACCATCCTTCCCAATGTGTTGTTGATCTGCCCCCTCTCAGGGACACTGACATCCTTCTCAGTCTGTGGGTGATCTGTCCCTCTTAGGGACCCTGCCATCCTTCACAATGTGTAGGTGATCATTCTCCTCACAGGGACATTGCCATGCTCCCAATATGTGGGTGATCTATTCCTCCCTCAGGGACCCTGCCATCTGTCCCAATGTGTGGGTGATCTGCCCACTCTCAGATCCCCTGCTATTCCACCCAATGTGTGGGTGATATGCCCCTCTCTCAGAGACACTGCCATCCTTCCCAATGTGTGGGTGATCTGCCCCTCTCAGGGACCCTGCCATCCGTCCCAATGTGTGGGTGATTTGTCTCCCTCTCAGGAACACTGCCATTCTTCACAATGTGTGGGTGATCTGTCCCTCTCTCAGGGGCCCCGCCATCCTTCCCAATGTGTGGGTGACCTGACCCCTCTCCAGGACCCTGCTGTCCTTCCCAATGTGTTTGTGATCTGCCCCCTCTCAGGGACACTGCCGTCCTTTCCAATGTGTGCGTGATCTGTCCCCTCTCAGGGATACTACCATCCTTCCCAATGTGTGGTTGATCTGCCCCCTCTCAGGGACACTGACATCCTTCTCAGTCTGTGGGTGATCTGTCCCTCTTAGGGACCCTGCCATCCTTCACAATGTGTAGGTGATCATTCTCCTCACAGGGACATTGCCATGCTCCCAATATGTGGGTGATCTATTCCTCCCTCAGGGACCCTGCCATCTGTCCCAATGTGTGGGTGATCTGCCCATTCTCAGATCCCCTGCTATTCCACCCAATGTGTGGGTGATATGCCCCTCTCTCAGAGACACTGCCATCCTTCCCAATGTGTGGGTGATCTGCCCCCCTCAGTCACCCTGCCATCCTTCCCAATCTCTGGATGATATGCCCCCTCTCAGGGACCCTGCATCCTATCCAATGTGTGGGTGATATGTCCCTCTCAGTCACCCTGCCAAGCTTCCAAATGTGTGCGTGATCTGCCCCGCTCAGAGACCGTGCCATCCTTCCCAATGTGTGGGTGATATGCCCCCTCCCATTCACCCTGCTGTCCTTCCCAATGTGTGGGTGATCAGCCCCCTCTCAGTCACTCTGCCATCCTTCCCAATGTGTGGATGATCTGCCCCCTCTCAGGGACCCTGCCATTCTTCCCAATGTGTGGGTGATCTGCCCCCTCTCAGGGATCCTACGGTCCTTCCCAATGTGTGAGTGATCTGCCCCCTCTCAGAGACCCTGCCATCCTCCCCAATGTATAGGTGATCTACCCTCTCTCAGCGTCCCTGCTGTCCTTCCCAATGTGTGGGCGAACTGTCCCGTCTCAGGGACCCTGTCATCCTCCACAATATATATGTGATCTGCCCCCTCTCAGTAATCCTGCTGTCCTTCCCAATGTGTGGGTAATCTGCCCCCTCTCAGTCACACTGCCATCCTTCCCAATGTGTGTGGGATCTGCACCCTCTCAATTACCCTACCATCCTTCCCAATGTGTGGGTGATCTGTCCCGTCTCAGGCTCCCTGCCATCCTTCCCAATGTGTGGGTGATCTGCCCCTCTCAGTCACCCTGCCATCCTTCCAAATCTGTGGGTGATCTGCCCACTCACAGGGACACTGTCATCCTATGCAATGTGTGGGTGCTATGCCCCCTCTCAATCACCCTGCCATCCTTCCCAATGTGTGGGTGATCTGCCCCCTCTCAGGGACTCTGCCATCCTTCCCAATGTGTGGGTGATCTGCTCCTCTCAGGGACACTGCCATCCTTCCCAATGTGTGGGTGATCTGTCCCTCTCACGGACACTGCTATCCTTCCAATGTGTGGATTATCTGTCCCCCTCTTAGAGACACTGCCATTCTTTCCAATGTGTGGGTGATCTGCCTCCTCTCAGGGACCCTGCCATGCTTCCCAATGTGTGAGTGATCTATCCCCCTCGCAGGGACCCTGTTTTCCTTCCCAATGTGTGGGTGGTCTCTGGTTTGCACAGACCCAGCTGCTCAGTGTTCCTGAGGGTCATATGTTGGAGGCGTAGTAAAGAGTGAAGAAGGGGACCTCAGAGTACAACGTGATTTTGACCATGGAGTGGCAGATGGAGTTTAATTTAGGTGAATGTGAGGTGGTGCATTTTGGGAAAGCAAATCTTAGCAGGACTTATACACTTACTGATAAGGTCCTGGGGAGTGTTGCTGAACAAAGAGCCTTTGTATCATTGCTCCTTGAAAGTGGAGTCACATGGAGATAGGACAGTGAAGAAGGCGTTTGGTATGCTTTCCTTTATTGTTCAGAGTATTGAGTACAGGGGTTAGGTGGTCATGTTGTGGCTGTACAGGACATTGGTTTGGCCAGTTTTGCAATATTGCGTGCAAATCTGATCTCCTTCCTATTGGTAGGATGCTGCGAAATCTGAAAGTGTTCAGAAAAGATTTACAAGGATGCTGCCAGTGTTGGACGATTTGAGCTACAGGGAGAGGCTGAATCGGCTGGGGCTGTTTTCCCTGGAGTTTCGGAGGCTGAGGGGTGACCTTATTTAGGTTTACAAAATCAGAAGGGGCATGGATAAGATATATAGGCAAAGTCTCTTCCCTGGGTGGGGGAGTCCAGAACTAGAGGGCATAGGTTTAGGGTGAGAGGGGAAAGATATAAAAGAGACCTGAGGGGCAACATATTCTCACAGAGGGTGATACTTGTATGGAATGAGCTGCCAGATGAAGGGGTGGACGTTAGAATGTTGCAACATTTAAAAGGCATCTCGATGGGTATATGATTAGGAAGGAGTAGGTTGGGTTTGGATATCTGGTCGGCATGGACAACGTGTACCGAAGGGTCTGTTTCCATGCTATTCATCTCTTTGACTCCATGGCATTATGCAGTGACCATAGCACAGTGACATCATCCGCTCCCTGGGGATTTCCGCAACTGTGAGATTTTTCTCTAAGTCCAGTACCTCTGATATCTATCCAGCTGCAGGCTCCGCAGTGAATTTCAAGTTGACAGCAGTGACGTTGTTGAGCATTTGTGACAATTATTCAGTAATTTGGAGTTTTTAGTGCTGTGCCTGTTACCTGTGAGAGGTTCCGCTGCTGTAAAGCTGGTGTATCTCCTTTAATGTGGATCTGAATCCATTTCAATATGTAGCTCTGTTTCATTTATGCCTTCCCTACATCTCTAATATTGTGACTACTTGTCTGTTTAATTCTTCTCGTCCCTTTATCAAATCGTGTTTGGATGATGTTTCTACTGCATTCCTTTGACCATACACAATAGATTTAGAAGCTTTAATTTCCTACATAATGTTTCACGGTCAGGAATTGTTTGTACTACAGTCTTTTACTGTTTTGCTTTATGCTTGTACTAACCAAAAGGCTCAGCACCATGTTTACTCTTTCTCATTAATTCACCATATCCGAAAACATTACCTTTGGATTACTCTCCATAGAGCTCAGTAAATATTGTCAATCCTCACTTAGTTCTGAAGAAATTGATGACTGATCTTCCTGATCTATTGCAGTCTGCGTGGTGAAAGTGCAACTGCAATGCTGTTAGGCAAAGAGTTATTAAAATATCATGAAGGTCTACTGATTCTTGTCCAAATAAACAACAATTTATATTTTTCATATATTTGATGCAATACAAAAATATCTGACGACCTTGTATGATAACAATATTTGACACCAGGCACATATGTCATATTAGGGCAAGTGACCAGAAACTGTGTCAAACAGGTTGACTTTTTAAGGAGTATCCTGAACAAACAAAGAGATGTTAAAAAACTAGGGAGTAAATTCAAGAGCTTATTGCTATGGAAACTGAAAGCATGCAAAAGGTGCAAAAGATGGGAGAGTTAAAATTGGAAACTACGGGAGGTTGCAATTCAGGGGTCAGCAAATATTTTGGAGGTAAAAAACAAAAGAACTGTGGATGCTGGAAATCAGAAACACAAACAGGATTTGCTGGAGAGACTCTGCAGGTTTGTCAGCATCAGTGGAGAGAAAGCAGAATTATCGGTTCAAGTCCAGTGACCCTTCTTCAGATGTATCTCCGAGGGTTGGGAGACTGCTCCCCAGAGGGAGGGAAATATCAAGAGAGTGAGGTGTGCTGTCAAAATTTCAAATTAAAGGAGTGTTAGTGTGTTGGTTCTGTGTCACCCAGAAATGTGTGCATTAATGAGCACAGGGTGAACAGCACACACACGCAGCAGACTTTTGGGTGATCTCATGATTACAGGGAGGTGGGAGGAAAGCTGGGAGGGTGCTTGTGGAGTTAATTCGAGAGGGAACAAAAGACTGAATGGGAGTTTCAGCAGCAGATGAACTGAGATGTTACTGATATTCAAATGTATGTGATCGTTGTGGTGATGGTGGGTGTGTGGTTAGAATCTCATCGTGGGTTGAAATATTCCTCCACGGTTGTGAACAGTCTGATTCAGCCTCCACCAGAAACATAGAACAGAAAGTACAAAACATCACAGCACAATACTGGCCGTTAGACCCCCGATGTTCTGCCGACTTGTAGGTTAGATAGGCTTCAGATTGGTTTCACAACATTCCATTCTCGCTTTTATGTTTATACAATGACCATTTAAACTCATAAAGCTGGCGAGTCTACTACTATTGCAGGCAGTGCGTTCAGGTCCCTACTACTTTCTGAGTAAAGAAACTATAGCTGATAACTGTCCCAGATCTATTACTCCTCAATTTAAAGCTATGTCCCCTCATGCAAGCCATCACCATCTGAGGAAAAAGGCTATCACTGTCCAACTGATCTAAACCTCTGATATGCTTATATGTCTCAATTAAGTCACCTCTCAACCTTCTCTCTAACGACATCAGCCTCATGTCCCTCAACCGTTTCTGTAAGACTTTCCCTCCATACCAGACAAAATCCTCGTAAATCTCCTCTGACCCCTTTCCAAAGCTTCAACATCCTTTAGAGAATGTGGAAACCAGAACTGCATGCAATACCCCAAGCGTGGCCGCATCAGAGTTCTATCCAGCTGCAGCATGATCTCATGGTTCCGAAACTCGATCCCTCCACTAATAAAAGCTAAGATATCATATGCCTTCTTGAAAGCCCTATCAACTTGGGTGACAACTTTGCGGAATCTGTGCACGTGGACATCGAGATCTCTCTGCTCATCTACACTACCAAGAATCTTACCATTGGCCAAATACACTTTATTCTGTTTCGTGATTCCAAAGTGCATCACGTCACACTTTTCCTCATTGAACTCCGTTTCCCTTATCTCTGTCCAGCTCTACAGATTATCTCTGTCCCTTTGCAACCTACAACAGCCTTCGACACTACCCACAACTGTACTGCCTTTAGTGACATCCGAACATTTACTAACCCATCCCTCTACGCCCTCATCCAGGTCATTTATAAAAATGACAAACAGCAGTGGACCTAGATCTTTGCTGCACACCACAAGTAACTGAGCTCCAGGAATAACATTGTCCATCAACCACCACGCTGGGTCTTCTTTCAGCTCGTCAAATTCTAAACCAAACCTGAAATCGAAAAATCACACAACACCAGGTTATAATCCAACAGGTTTAATTGGACTACCACAACCAAAAGGACTAGCCACACTACCATACATCAGGAGCATCTCGGAACTGACTGCCAGACTACTGCGACCCCTAGGACTCAGAACGGCACACAAACCAACAGCCACGCTCAGACAACAACTCACCAGAACGAAGGACCCGATACCCAACATGAGCAAGACGAATGTAGTGTACAAAATACCATGCAAGGACTGCACTAAACACTATATAGGACAAACAGGAAGACTGCTAACAATCCGCGTACATGAACATCAATTAGCCACGAAACGACACGACCAGCTATCCTTAGTAGCCACATACGCAGACAACAAGCAACATGAATCCGACTGGGACAACACTACTATCATAGGGCAAGCCAGACAGAGAACAGCCAGGGAATTCCTAGAGGCATGGCATTCATCCACAAACTCCATCAACAAACACCTGGACCCAATATACCAACCACTACAGCGGACAGCTGAAACTGACAACCGGAAGCGGCAGGGGCAGACCACTATAAACACCGGAGGAAACATCAAAGAAGAGCTTCGCAGGAGGCTCCCAAGCACTGATGATGTCGCCTAGCCAGGGGACGAAACGTTTGCAACAAAAACTTCCAGCTCGGCGAACAGAACCACAACAGGTTTAATTGGAAGCACACTAGCTTTGCTAGCTTCCAATTAAACCTGTTGGACTATAGCCTGGTGTTGTGTGATTTTTTAACTTTGTACACCCAGTACAACACCGGCATCTCCAAATCAAACCTTAAATCGTCCTTAATCCCACGCATCCATATTTTGTGCAGTAGCCAACCATGTGGAAACTTATCAAATGCCTCATGAAATCTATATATACCACATCAATGGCTTTCCCCTCATCCACCTGTTTGGTCACATTCGCAAAGAACTTAATAAGGCTTGTGAGGAACAACCTACCCTTTCACAAACCTGTGTTGACTATCCCTAATCAACTTATTCATTTCTAGATGATCATAAATCCAATTTGTTGTTACTTTTCCAACATTTTGTAGATCAGTGAGCCCTACTTCGGTCGTGGTTAATTACCAGGATTGTCCCAACTCCTCTTCTTGATCAAGGAAATAACATTTGCTATCCTCTAGTCTTCAGGTACTACTCCTGTAGACAATGACGTTATGAAGACGAAAGCCAAAGGCTTAGCTATCTCCTCCCCGGCTTCCCAGAGAATCTTCGGATGAATCCAACCCACACTTTTAAGAATTTCTAACACCTCTTCCTTTTGAAGCTCAATCCCATCCAGTCTAATGGCCTGTTTCTCAGTGTTCTCCTCGATAACGTGGTCTTTTTCCAAAGTGAACACTGACGAAAAATGTTCATTTCACGCTTCCCTTTATCTGCTGTAACTCCACGCACAACTTCCACTACTATCGTTGATTAACCCTAATCTCACTCTAGTCATTCTTTTTTCCCTTATATACCTATAGAAAGCTTTAGACTTTTATCTGAACCTATCCACCAACAACTTCTCATATCCCCTCCTCGCTCCTCTTAGCTCCCTCTTTAGGTCATTCCTGTCCATCTTTTAACTCTCACTCACCGTAACAAAGCCTTCACATCTCATCCTAAGGTAAGCCTTCTTCTTCCCCTTGTCATGTGTTTAAACTTCCATTGTAAACAATGGCTCCTGTGCTCGTCAACTTCCTCCCCGTCTGGCAAGGGCGTACGTACCAAGTGCATATATTACTTGTTCCTTGAAGCTCCATATTTGAATTGTGCCCAACTCCTGCACTTTGCTTCCCCATCCTATGAATCTTAAACTTGTCTAATCACAGTAATTGCTTTCCCCCTCGCTGTAGCTCTTGCCCTCCGGTGTATATCAAGCCCTTTCCATCGCTAAATTAAAAATAACTCAATTGTGGTCACGTGCTCAATTATTTCCAAATCTAACACTTGGTTGGATTCATGACCTAGTACCAAATCTAATGTAACCTCGCCTCTTGTTGAGCTGTCTACGTACTGCATTAGAAAACCCTTCGCACACAATGGACAAAAAATGATCCATCTAAAGTACTTGAACTATAGTCTATCCAGTCAATATTCGGGAAGTTGAAGTCCCCCACAACAGCTACACTGTAATTCTCATCGAGAATTATATTTGTTATCCTTTCCTCTAAATCTCTGCAACTATTTGGAGGCCGATCGAAAACTCCCAACAGGGTGACCTCTCCCTTCCTGCTTCTTTCTTCATCCCATATTAACTTGACTGACGAGTCCTGTCTTTTGTGCAGCCCTAATACTATTCATGAATAACAGTGCCACACCACCCGCATCTTTTACTATCTTCTCTGTTTTAACTGAACCATCTACATCCTGAAACCTGCAACATATATTCATGTCTCTGCTCTACCCCTCTCTCCGAAATGGCCACAGAATCTATATCCCTGGTACCGACCCATGCTGCAAGTTCACCCACCTTATTCTGGATGCTGAAATAGACACACTTCAAAAACAAACTTTTGCTTGTTGGTGCCTTCTTGTGACGCAGAAACCTCATTTCAGACCTCCCTACTCTTAAAGTCCTCTATACTCGAACTACAATTTGGGTTCCAACCCACCTGCTGAATTAGTTTAAGTAGAAGGTTGGAGTCAGAGGTGAGAGAATGTAGTTTCGCACCCATCCTGGATTGACATTGAACATTGTCTAATTAAATTTTAATTGAAGACACCCCTTTGCAGGCTAGAGCAAACTTGGCAGCAGAATGGAGTGTGAACCAAATCTAATATGTATTGAAACAAATGGGAGAAGTTTATCGGTAATGAAACACACTACACGGAAACCATAGAGAGCTATTTACAATTCAGTGAAGTTTATACTGCTCATTGTTAATAACTACAAATTACAAAGTAAACCGCGAAGGATTCTGGGTAATCAAAGGTGGAGGATGTGAAAAAATTGGCTGTAACAGGCTGCTCCTTTTTTGAAGTATTTGAGGTGTTGGGCGTGATGTCCTCCAATTCCAGGAGCAGCAATGACTGTTTTTTATGCTGTTGCATTATTTTGGAACTTGGGGAAAAAATACGTCAAACAACAGCACTTTAAAAAGGGAGAGGAACAGACAAAGGCAACACATGGTGAGGTCAGTGCTGGAGAGAGAGAGAAAGAAATCCACACAGCTAACTGACACAGCAGTGTATCTGCGCAGTTACTGCCTTTGCTGTTTGAATTCATGTATCACTGGACATAGGAGTGCATCTGGGAAAATTAACAAACAGTGAAATTCACAATTGATCTTGGAGGAACCGATTTGGGAGAGGTCACAGAAAAGCGAATACATTAAAGTGTGGCCTCAGGGCCTTACTGTAAGTTTGCAACAATGATTCTTTCTTGATTTTTTTTGGCTATGTCTCCTGATTAAACTTTAAAAATATAAGCTATAAGTATCAAGATAGCCTGGAGCAGTGTTTTGTCGAGGAATAAGACGGTGCTATTTTCTGGGCCTTCAGATTGGAAGAAGCAAAAATGACCCCCAGTAGAATGACCTGCTATTCCTGTCGGTTGTGAAGAAAGAGTTTACATGTTACTGAGGGTTATATCTGCAATAAATGCTTTTGGTTGTGAATCCTATCAGATCAAATTGAATGGTTGGAACGACGGCTAGAGGCAATGCGAAATTTACAAAAGCAAAGGGATGTGATGGAGGGAAGTGAAAGTAAGGGAGAAAAGTCATAGATAAAGTCACATAAATGGGTTAATTCTAGGAAAAGAAAGAGAGGTAGCAAGTAGTGCCAGAGTCTTCTGTGGCTATCCCCATTTCATACAGGTATGCTGTTTTGGAAAATGTTGGGAGTGATGGATTCGCAGGGGAACGTGGCACAAACAGTCAAGTTTCTGGTATTGAGTCTGGCTCTAATGCAATGATGGTACGTCGGGTTCCAAGGGATCGATTGTTTTAGGGGACTGTCTAGTCCGAAGTGCAGACAGAGGTTTCTGTAGCCAGAAGCGAAAAATCAGAATGGTGCGTTGCATCCCTGATGCCAGGATCAATCATGTCTCAGAGAGGGTGCAGAATGTTCTCACGGGGGAGAGGGGCCAGCAAGAAGTCATTGTCCACATTGGAACCAACAGCAAAGCAGGGAAAATGTTGAGATTCTGAAGGGAGATTACAAAGTTAGGCAGGAATTTAAAAAGTAGGTTCGATAGAGCAGTAATATCTGGATTACTCCAGGTGCGACAAGCTAGTGAGGGCAGGAATAGGAGGATAGAGCATATGAATGCATGGCTGATGAACTGGTTTGTGGGAGAAGGTTTCATATTTTTGGATCATTGGAATCTCTTTTGTGGTAGAATTGAACTGAACAAGAAGAACGGATTGCACCTAAACTGAAAGGGCACTAATATACTGGCAGGGAAATTTGCTAGAGCTGCTCCGGAGGATTTAATTTAGTAAGATGGGTCGATGGGATCCAGGGAGATAGTGTGCAAAGATCTGAGACGGTACAGTTGAGTAAAGAAGCGAGTCAAACAGTCAGGGCAGGCAGGGACAAGGCAGACAACAAGGTAGGACTGATAAATTAAATTGCATTTCAATGCAAGAGGCCTAACAGGGAAGGTAGGTTAACTCAGGCCATGGTTAGGAACATAGAACTGGGATAACATAAATATGACAGAAACATGGCTCGGGAATGGACAGGACTGGCATCTTAATGTTCCAGGTTACAAATGCAAAAGGAAGGACAGAAATGGAGGCAAGAGAGGAGTGGTTGTGTCTTTTTTTTGATAAGGAATAGCATTACAGCTGTACTGAGGAAGGATAGTCCCGGATATACATCCAGGAATGTTATTTGGGTGGAACTGGGAAATTAGAAATGGATGGTAACCTTATTGGGATTGTATTATGGACCCCTAATAGTCAGAGGGAAATTGAAAAAAAATTGTAAGGAGATCTCAGTTACTGTAAGAATAAAAGTATGGTTATGGCAGGGGTTTTAAATTTACAGACATAAACTGGGATTGCCATAGTGTTAACGATTTAGATGGAGAGGAATTTGTTATTTGTGTACTGGAACATTTTCTAATTTAGTGTGTGCATGTACCTACAAGAGAAAGTGCAAAACCTGACCTACTCTTAGGAAATAAGACAGGGCAAGTGTCTGAGGTGTCAGTGGGGGAGCATTTTGGGGACAGAGACCATAATTCTATTAGTTTTAAAATAGTGATGGAAAAGGATAGGCCAGATCCAAACATGAAATTTTAAATTGGAGAACGGCCAATTTCAATGGATTTAGACAACAATATTTAAAAGCTGATTGGGGGCACATGTTCGAGGTAAAGGGACGGGTGGAAAATGGGAAGCCTCCAGGAATGAGATAACGAGAGTCCAGAGAAATTATACTCCTGTTAGGTGATAGGAAAGGGTGGTAGGTATGGGGAATGCTGGATGATCAAAGGAATTGAGGGTTTGGTTAAGAAAAAGAAAGAAGCATATGTCAGGTGTCTAAAGGTTAGATCGAGTGAATCCTCATAAAAATATGAAGACAGTAGGAGTATACTGAAGAGGGAAATCAGGAAGACATGAAGGGGACACAAGGTGGATTCGGCAAATAGAGTTAAGGAGAATCCAAAGGGTTTTTACAAATACATTAAGGAGAAAAGGGAAACGAGGGAGAGAATAGGGCCCCTCAAAGATCAGCAAGGCAGCCTTTTTGTGGAACCAAAGGAAATGGGGATATACTAAACGAGTATTTTGCATCAGTATTTATTGTGGATAAGGACGTGGAAGATATGGACTGCAGGGATGCAGATGGTGACATCATTAAAAATGTCCATAATACAGAGAAGGAAGTGTTGGATGTCTTGAAACGCATAAAACTGTATAGATCTTCAGGACCTGATCAGGTGTACCCGAAACCTCTGTAGGAAGTTAGGGAAGTGATTTCTGGGCCTCTTGCTGAGGTATTTATATCATCGATAGTCACAGGTGAGGTGCCAGAAGACTGGAGGTTAGCTTACATGTTTCTAATGTTTAAGAAAAGTGGTAAGGACAAAATAGGGGACGATAGACCGGTGGGCCTGACGTCGGTGGTGTGCAAGTTGTTGGAGGGAACCCTGAGGGACAAGATGTAAATGTATTTGGAAAGGCAAGGACTATTCGGGATGGTCAACATGGCTTTGTGCGAGGGAAATTATATCTCTCAAACTTGATTGAGTATTTTGAAGAAGAAACAAAGATGATTGATGAGGGCAGAGCAGGAGACGTGATCTTTATGGACTTCAGGAAGGCGTTGGACAAGGGTCTGCATGGGAGATTGATTAGCAAGATTAGATCTCATGGAATACAGGGAGAACTAGCCATTCGGACACAGACCTGGGTTAAGGGTAGAAGGCAGAGGGTGGTGGTGGAGGGTTGTTTCTCAGATTAGAGGCCAGTGACCAGTGGAGTGCCACAAGGATTGGTGCCGGGTCCACTACTTCTCATCATTTGTATAAATGATTTGGATGTGAGCTTAAGAGGTACAGTTAGGTAATTGCAGATGACAACAAAATTGGAGATGCAGTGGACAGCGAAGAAAGTTACCTCCGATTACATCGGGATGTTGATCAAATGGGCTGAGAAGTGGCAGGCGGAGTTTAATTTAGATAAATACGATGTGCTGCATTTGGGGAACGCAAGCCTTCGCAAGACTTATACACTTAATGGTAAGGTCCTGGGGAATGGTGCTGAACCAAAGGTCCTTGGAGGTCAGGTTCATAGCTCCGTGAACGTGGAGTCGGAGGTAGATAGGATAGAGAAGAAGGTGTTTGGTATGCTTTTCTTTATTGGTCAGAGCATTGAGTACAGGAGTTGGGAGGTCATTTTGCGGCTGTCCAGAACATTGTTTAGGCCACTTTTGGAATATTGCGTGTAATTCTGGTCTCTTTCCTATTGGAAGGATTTTGTGAAACTTGAAAGGGTTCAGAAAAAAATTTACAAGGATGTTGCCTGAGATGAAGGACTTGAGCTATAGGGAGAGGTTGAATACTCTAGGGCTGTTTTCCTTGAAGCGCCACAGGCTGAGGTGTGACAATCATAGAAGTTTATAAATTCATGAGGAGCATGGATTGGGTACATAGACAAGGTAATTTCCCTGGAGTGGGGTAGTCCACAACTAGAGAGCAAATGTTTAGGGTGAGTGGAGAAAGATACAAAGGAGACCTCAGGGTAAACGTTTCCATGCAGAGTGTGGTGTGTGCGTGTTTGGAATGAACTGCCAGAGGAAGTGGTGGAGGCTGGTACAATTGCAGCATTTAAAAGGGTATGCGTATATGAATAGGAAGGATTTGGTGGGATATAGGCCAGGTGTTGGCAGGTGGGACGAGATTGGATTGGGATATCTGGTAGCATGGACGTAGGGTCTCATTCCATGCTGCACATCTCTCTGACTCTATGACTCAGACAGCTATTTACAGTTCAGTCCGGCTTATACTGCTCATGTCAATAACTCCAAATTTCTGGATAAACTCAGGCAACTATTTACATTTCAGTGCAGGGTGCACTACTCATTTCAATAACTAAGAACTACAGTGCAAAATCAGGCTTCTATTACACTTCAGAATAGGGTATATTGCTCATGTCAATAACGACAAACTTCAGGGTAAACTGGACAGATCCTCACAATTCAGTGTAGGATATACTGTCCATGTTAATAACTGGAAAATACAGTGTAAACTCAGACAGCTGTTCACTGTTCAGTGCAGCTTACACTGCTCATGTCAATAACTACCAGCTACATGGTAAACTCAGGCAGCTACTTACAGTTCAATGCAGGATGCATTGCTCATGTGAATAACTTCAAACTACAAGGTAAACTCAGAGAGCAATTTACAGTTCAGTGCAGGTTATACTGCTCATGTTAATAACCAAAAACTACAGGGTAAACTGAGACAGACATTTGCAGTTCAGTGTAGGATATACTGCTGATGTCAATAACAATAAACGTCAGGGTAAACTAAAGCAAGTATTTACATGTAATTACAAGGTTTACTGCCCATGTTAATAACTAAAACATTACCAGGTACACTCAGATAGCTAGTTACACTACAGCAAGGTGTACTGCTCATGTCAATGACTAAAAATTTACAGGGTAACTCAGAGAGATATGTACAGTTCGGCACAGATATACTGCTTATGTCAAGAACTTCAAAATACAAGGTAACCTCAGACAGCTATTTACAGTTCAATGCAGAATGTCCTATTCATTTCTATAACTAATAAGGACAGTGTAAAATCAGGCATCTATTTACACTTCAGTGCAGGGTACGCCACCCATGTCAATAACTTCAAACTACATGGTAAAGTCAGAAAGCTATTTTCAACTCAGAACAGGCTATACTGATCATGTCAATACCTACAAAGTATAAGGTAAACTCAGACAGCTATTTTCCGTTCAGTGGAGAGTATACTGCTCATGTCAAGAACTTCAAATTACAGGACCAACGTGACAGATATTTAAAATTCTATGCAGGTTATACTGAGCATGTCAGAAAATACAAACTACAGGGTAAATTCAGAAAGCTATTTACAGTTCAGTGCAGGTTATACTACTCATTTCAATAACTAATAACTACAGTGTAAAATCAGACATCTATTTACACTACAGTGCAGGGTTATCTGCTCATGTCAATAACTATGAACTACAGTGTAAACTCAGAGAGCTATTTACTGTTCACTGCAGGTTATATTGCTCATGTCAATAATTAAATATTTACAGAGTAACTTCAGTGAACTATATACAGTTCAGTGCAGGGTATACTACTCATGTTAATCACTAAAAAGTACAGTACATACTCAGACAGTTATTTACAGTTCAGCGCAGTTTACACTGCTCTTATCAATAACTACAAACTACAGGGTAAACTCAGACAGATATTTACAGTTCAGTGCAGGGTATACTGCTCATGTCAATAACTACATACTACAGGGTAACCTCAGACAGATATTCACAGTTCAGCGCAGATTACACTGCTCATGTCAATAAAAACAAAACACAGGGCAAAATCAGAGATCCAGTTACAGTCCAGGTTATACAGCTCCTGTCAATAAAAACAAAACACAGGGCAAAATCAGAGATCCAGTTACAGTCCAAGTTATACAGCTCCTGTCAATAACTACAAACAACAGGGTAAACTCAGACAGGTATTTATAGTTCCGTGCTTATGTTTTTAACTACAAACTACATGGAAAACTCAGAGAGCTAGTTGCAGTCCAGTGCAGTGTATACTGCTCATTTCAATAACTGCAAACTGCAAGCTAAACTCAGACAGAAATTTACAGCTCAGTGCAGGGTGTGCGACACATGCCAATAACTAAATAAATGTCTTAGTTTACCCTGCAATTATTAACTATTGACATGAGTAGCACACTCTGCACGGAGCTTTAAATTACTGTCTGAGGTTACCCTGTAGTTTGTAGTTATTGACATGGGCAATGTACCCTCCACTGATCTGTAAATAGCTCGCTGAGGTTACCCTGCAGTTTGCAGTTATTGCTATGATCAGTTTAACCCACACTGAAATGTAAATAAATGACTCCGTTTATTCTACAATTATTACAGTTCAGTGCAGGGTAAACTGGTCATATCAATAACTATAAATTAGAGAGTAACCTCAGTGAGCTGTTTACAGGTCAGTGGATGGTACATTGCTCATGTCAATAAGTACAAACTTCAGGGTAATCTCAGACAGTTTTTTCCAGTCCAGTGCTGGTTATGCTGCTCCTGTCAATAACTACAAACCACAACATAAACTCTAACATATATTTACAGTTAAGTGGAGATTATACTTGTCACCATCAAAACAGCGGAGAAAGAGGGTGCTGTGGTAGTTTGGTGTACTGATCTCTACACCACTGAAGCCAGGCACCAACTCGAAGACACCTCCTTTTACCGCCCCCTCGACCATGACCTCACCCGCTTCTACCTCTTCCCCAAGATCCACAAACCTAACTACCCCCAGCCGCCTATCATCTAAGCCTGCTCCATACCATATAATTCACCTGCACCTACCTCGATAATGTCCTATCCCCCGGTCCAGCAACTCCCCACATACATTTGGGACACCACCCACGCCCTCCACCTCCTCCAAATCTTCCGTTTCCCTGGTCCCCAATGCCTCATCCTCATAGTGCACATCCCTTCCCTCTACAGCTCCACCTGCCATGGCCAGGGTCTCCAACTCCTCCGTTTATTCATCTCCCAATGTCCCCACCAGTACTCTTCCACTGACTTCTATTTCGGTAGGCTGAACTGATACTGGCCCCAGCTATGCCTGTCTCTTTGTTGGCTACATAGAACAGTCCATCTTTCGGTGCCACACTGGTACCAGTCCCCACCTCTTCCTCCACTACATTGATGACTACATCAGCGCTACCCAGTAATCATGCGAGGAGGTTGAGCAGTTCATTAACTTCACCAACACATTTCACCTCCACCTAAAATTCACCTGGACCATATCGGACACTTTCTCCCCCTTCCTAGACCTCTCCATCTCCATCCACGAGGACCAAATCAACACTGACATTTTTTAAAAACCCACTGACTCCCACAGCTACTTGGATTACACCTTCTCCCACCCTACTTCATATTCCCAATTCCTCCGTCTTTGCCGCATCTGCTCCCACTTCCTTCACATATCACACCAGATGGCCTCTTTCTTTTAAGACTGAAATTTGCCCTGTCACATGGTTGACGATGCATCTCATCCAGGTCACGCATCTTTGCCTTTGAAACCCACCCCTCCAACCGTAACAAAGGGCAGAACCCCCAGTCTTCACCTTCCTCCCCACCAACCTCCACAGAAATTGCATTACCTGCCGATATTTCTGCCACCTACAAATGGACCCCACCACCTTTCCACCCCATCCGCTTTCCGCAAAGACCTTCCCTCCGCGTCCAGCTGGTCAGGTGCATGTCCCTACCAACATAGCCACCCCTCGTGGCACCTTCTCCTGACACTGCAGCAAATGCAAAACCTGCGGGCACACCTCCCCCCTCACCTCCGTAGAAGGCACCAAATACATTAAAGTTTCAACTGCACTTTCACACGTCATTTATTGTTGCTGTTGTCCCGATACGGTCTCCTCTCCATTTGGGAAACTGGACGCCATCACGCAGCGTGCTTCAGGGAACATCTCTGGGACATCCACACTAATTAATCCCACTGTTCTGTGGCTGAACATTTCAACTCCCCCTCTTACTCTACCGAGGACATGCAGGTCCTGCGCCTCCTCAATCACCATTCGCCCACCACCCTATGCCCGGAGGAAGAACGCCTCATCTTCCGCCTTGGAACACTTCAACCCCAGGACATCAATGTGGACGTCGCCACTTTCCTCACTTCCCCTTCCTCTACCTTACCCCAGTTCCAACCTGCCAGCTCAGCACCATCCTCATAACCTGTCCTCCCTGCCAATCATCATTCCCATCTATCCACTCCACCCTCCTCTCTGACCTATCAGCTTTACCCCACCTCCGTCCACCCATTGCACTCTCAGCTACCTTCTCCCCAACCCCACCCCACGCCCTCCCTTGTATCTGTCCACCCCGAGGCTTCCAGCCTCATTCTTGAAGAAGGGATCCGGCCAGAAACGTCAATTTGTCTGCTCCTCTGATGTTGTCTTACCTGCTGTACTTTCCCAGCAACACAACCTCAACGCTGATCTCCAACATCTGCAGACCTCACTGTCTCCAAATATTTGCCTTATTGTCCCCAGCTCCAGAGACACCAGCAAGTTCACACTGGAGAGAAACTTTTCAACTGCTCCCACGTTTGATAGAATTAACTCGTTCATCCAATCGGCTGACACAGCAACGTGTTCACACTGGAGAAAAAACATTTCCTTGATCAATGTGTAGAAAGGGATTCAGTCAGTCATCCTCCAGACTGAGACACCAGAAATTTCACACTGGGGTGGGGGGCGGAATATTGTTCATCTACCTCCTGGGATACATCCAGTCACCCAGCCTCCTGAGACCACTATTGATTTCACACTGCGGAGAAAACAAGACATCTGCTCTATGTGTTGAAACGACTTCCGTTAGGGATCCAACCTGAGGATACACCAATGAATTCACACTGAAGAGAAACCATTCACTTGCTGCATGTGTGGGAGAGGATTCACTCAGAAAACTAACCTGTGAATACAACGGTGAGCTCACACTGGGGACACACCTGCTCTGTGTGTAGAAAGTGATTCAGTCAGGTATTCAACTTACTATCACACCAGCGAGTTCACACTGGAGAGAGACCATTTACTGGCTGTGATTGGAGGAAAGCATGCACTTTGTCACCCAAACTGCTGAGATGCCAGCGAATTCATAAGTGTGCATAGTATAGGGTTTTGTTTTCTTTTATTTTCACGGAGTAATTGAAAATGGTCTTTGGCAGTTAAAATGTTAAAACAATTGTGTATCTAGAACACCTGGTTTTAGAAATAATCAACATAGTGCTGTGTACAGATACATTCTTATTATGTGAAGGCAACCAATCTACACAGTGTGTGAACAGGGATTGTCTGGTTCATTTGGTCTGTTTAAACACCCAGAAGGTCATGGAGTGATGACAGGAGGTGGATTTTGAACTCATTGACATCCATTCCAAACTATGCATTCTGGCGTTTGTTTCTGATGATGTTTGGAAACACCGTCAGTCTGGTTATCTTTTGGAGACAAAAATAATATTGATCAGGTTTCTGTCAAACACATGGCAAACAAGAAGATTTCATATCTCAAAGGCAACTGACTTTCTTCTGAAGGGCTCTCCATCTCACTCTGAAATCAGCTTCTACGTTTTATTTCTGGAAAGTCGTTCAGGATTTCAATAAATCTATTCAGTGGAAGAAATTATCGACCAACCTTTTCTTAATCATTCACTCATGGTTTTGAAGCTCTAACTAATAATATTGATTCACTCGAAAGAGGGATTTCCCTGATTTAGTCACTTCAAAGCTCACGTTACATGAAAATCGCTTTTGTTCACTTTTAAACTTGCGTGCTTCTGTTCCAGCATTTCCAAATCTCGTAAATAAATTTGTGTTTCAGACGTTTCGTCCCCTGTCTAGGTGATATCCTCAGTGCTTGGGAGCCTCCTGCGATGCGCTTCTGCGATGTTTCCTCCAGCATTTATAGTGGTTTGTCTCTCCCGCCACGGGTTGTCAGTTGCAGCTGTCCGTTGCAGTGGTCGGTATATTGGGTCCAGGTTGATGTGTTTGTTGATATTTGTCAACAAACACATCGACCTGGACCCAATATACCGGCCACTGCAGCGGACAGCTGGAACTGACAACCGGACGCGGCAGAGGCAAACCACTATAAATGTCGGAGGAAACATCACAGAAGCGCTTCACAAGAGGTTCCCAAGCACTGAGGATATCACCTAGACAGGGGACGAAACGTCTGCAACGCAAATTCCAACTGGGCGAACAGAACCACAACAACGAGCACCCGAGCTACAAATCTTCTCACAAACTTTGATCTCGTGAATAAACTCATGAATTCTCTCTATCATCCCAATGAAACCGTTTGCATCCTTTCTGCCGTTTTTATGTCTCAGTAAACCACGTCCCTGGGCTTTCTAACATCTTGCTATCCAGGAAGCAGCATGTGTTCCCTTCGAGTTCTCTATTTATAAACTCTAATTAGGTAAAGCATTATCTATCTAGTTCATGAACATCATATCCATGGAGATGAAAATTATCTATCAATTCCTTTCGTCTTTCATGGAAAGGCCAACATCTCTAACTCCCCGTGCCCTGAGTGAGTCTCAGTTATTTCTAAAGGTAGCTGAAATTCAAATACCTCCCAGTGGATCTACAGTCATTCCAGTGCAGACTGGTTCTGGACAGTAAATACCATCACCAAAGGCCACCATGGATCTGAAATCAATACTTTACACATAGTAATTGTCAAAGCTATTGTGTATCGTATTTCCGTGTTCTTGTCCACTTTGTTCATGTATTGAGTTCTCCAGCATGATTAATTTCTGAATAGAGACACCCCATTCACCTCTCATTAGAAACTCCATGTAGCATTGAATAATTGTACTCATATGCTTCCAGAGGACAGTCCTGCCATTACTTGGATGAATCAGTGAACATTCCCCACGTATCCTCGAAGGCAAGGATTTCCTTCTCCAGTTTAGGGGATCATTACAGCACCGAGCCCCATGCGTGTGTTCATTAAAACCAAAAACAGTTGCAGCAAGATTTTCAGTTTAAAATTTTGCAATCTGCTTGCATTGGATGTCCCAAAAGTTACTTTCCTCATCGTGGTATGTTTGTGGATGATAGCATTTTCTCAATATTAAGCAATGACACTATAATTTTGTCAGAACACTATCATTCGGTGTTCTTTCTTTCCCTTATGGTTCCCCGTTTAATATCCCTAATTTTCGCAGCTTATTTTACTTTTCCATCTACTTCAATCAGTCTCGCTCCTGATTACCAATCCGAGAGAATGCCATAATTTTGTCATTTATTTGCAGTGCAGCTGTTGGGCGCGGTGACCAAGTGGAAAGGCATTGCTCATGTGAATCAAGTAGCAGTAGCGGGCTGGTGCCACCTGGCAATTCTATCGCAGTCACATTTAAAACATTTAAGGTAATCTTTAGCCAAATCATATTGGCAGAAAATAAGAAGAAGAAAAACCCGAAAGAACTGTTGATGTTGAAAACCAAACAAAAACAGAGGTTGCTGGAAAGGTTCAGAAAGTTTGGCACCATCTGTGGATGGACGGACCCAGTGGATCTGAATCGTTAACTGTGATTCATCTGCACAGATGCTGCCAGCTCTGCTGAGATTTTACAGCAATTTCTTTTTTTGCTTCAGATCGGCAAATTTTTTGGCAGTTTATGAGAACTGTGCTTTCCAGAAGCAAACAGACAGCACGGACCTGGTAGTGTGAAATGAGGCAGGAATAATTAATGAGTCACGAGTATGATGTTGGAAATGCACAGGGGGTCAGGCAGCATCCGAGGAGCAGGGGAATCGACGTTTCAGGCATAAGCCCTTCATCAAAAATGAGGTTTGTGAGTCGGCCTGAGGGGCACTGCTGAAGCCAGGTGTCAACTCGCAGATGCCCACTCTTACTGCCTCCAATCACAACTTCACCCCCCATCACCAAACCATCATCTCCCAGACCATCCACAAGCTCAGCACCCCTGGGGATTTCCCATCCACAGCCTCCAACCTCATTGTCCGTGAACCCCACGCTGACCGATTCTACCTCCTTCCTAAGATTCACAAAACTGACTGCCCCAGTCGACCAATTTTCTCAGCCTGCGCATGTTACACTGGTCTCATCTCTTCCTATCTCGGCACCATCTTGTCTCCCCGGTCCAGGAAATCCCTGTCTTCGTTCGTGACACCCTCTATGCACTTCACCTCCTCCAAGATTTTCGTTTCCCTGAACGCCAACGTGTTATATTCACCATGGACATTCAGTCCCTATAAAAATCCATCTGCCAAGACGAAGGTATCCAAGCCGTCCATTTCTTCATCATACGCCATTTCAATCAGTTACCCTTCCATTGACACCCTCATTCACATGGCTGAACTGCTGTTCACCCTCATCAACTTTACCTTCCAATCCTCCCACTTCCTTCAAACCAAAGGCACCCGCATGGGATCCAGCTATGCCTGCCTGTTTGTCAGATATGTGCAACAGTCCATCTTTCGCTGTTACACAGGCACCATACTCCATCTGTTCTTCCACTACATTGATGAAACTTTTGGCGCCACCTTGTGTTCCCAAGAGGAGGATGAACAGTTCATCCACTTGACCAACACCTTCCACCCAGACCTCAAATTCACCTGGATCATCTTGGCAACTTCCCTCCCCTTCCTGGACCTCTCCATTACGGTCTCTGGCGACTGAATAATCACAGACATATACTGCAAGCCCACCGACTCCCACAGCAAGCTAGACTGCACCTCCTCCCATCCTACCTCATGTAAAAAACGCCATTTCTTATTCCCAATTCCTCCTCCTTCAGCACATCTGTTCCCATGATGACCAATTCCACCTCAGAAAGTCCCGGTTGGTCTCCTTCTTTCACGAATTCCCTTCCCACGTGGCTGACGATACCTTCCAATGCATGTTCTCCACTTCACCACCACCAGCCTTGAACTCCATCCTTCCCAATGCAACAAGCACAGAACCCCCTGGTGCTAACCTTCCACCCCACCAACCTCTGCATAAAATGCATCATATCCCGCCACTTCTGCCACCTCAAAACAGATCTCACCACCTATGATATATTTCCCTCCCCGCCACAATCAGCATTGCGAAAAGACCATTCCCGTCAGGACGACCTTTTCAGGTCCATACAGCCCCACCAGCCCACATCCTACTCCTGGCACCATTCCCTGCCACCGCAGTAAGGGTAAAACCAGCGCCCACAGCACTCCCCTCATGATTTTAGATTAGATTCTTTACAGTATGGAAACAGGCCCTTCGGCCCAACAAGTCCACACTGACCAGCCGAAGCGCAACCACCCAGACCCATTCCCCTACATTTACCCCTGCCACTAACACTACGGGAATGTTAACATGGCCAATTCACCTGACCTGTATATCTTTGGACTGTGGGAGGAAACCGGAGCACCCGGAAGAAACCAACGCAGACACGGGCAGAATGTGCAAACTTCTCACAGTCAGTCGGGAATTGAACCCGGGTCTCTGGTGCGGTGAGGCAGTAGTGCTAACCACTGTGCCGCTGTGCCACCATGCCGCTCATCTCCGTCCAAGGGCCCAAGAGATCCTTCCTCGTCCGTTGGAAATTCACATGTACTGCAACCAAGGTCAATTACTGCATTCGTTGCACCCAGTGTGGTCTCCTCTACATCAGGTAGACAGGACATCTTATTGCAGATCATTTCAGAGAACATCTCTGGGACACCTGCACCCATCAACCCCACCGCTCCATGATTGAACACTTCAAATCCCCTCCCCACTCCATCAAAGATGTACAGGTCATGGTCCCTCTTCATCGCCAAACCGTTACAACTCAATGCCTGGAGGAGGAACGCCACATATTCCAACTTGGGTACCTAACACCACACGGGACAACTATGGATTTGAACAACTTCCTCATTTTTCTTCCCCACAAGCCCAAACCTTCAGATCGGCACCATCCGCTGGACCCATTTTATCACTGCATCCTCTGACCTATCATCTTCGCCCTCACCTTCATCCACCTCTCGCTTTCCCAGCAACCTCCCACAGCCCCACACGCCTAACACTTATCTTTTAGCCCCGACTCACAAGACGTATTCCTGATGAAGGGCTATTCCAGAAACGTGAATTCTTCTGCTCCTCTGATGCTGACTGAGCTGCTGTGCAGTTCGAACACCACATTCCCGACTCTGCTAACCAGCATCGGCAGTCCTGACTTTCTCCTAGGAATAATCAATGACCTCAGACAGAAGATGCCCCTGGATTGCAATGATCACAGTGTGACTGAGTTTTGCGTTTATTTTTGGTGAGGGCAGGCTGGATCTGAGACGAGCGCTTAACACCTAAGCAACGGGAATGGTATCAGATCGCGAAGTTAAGGCAGGCTGAAGTGAACTGGGAACTTCTGTCAGAAGGTGGATCATTGCAACTGCGTCATATCACCCAAACTGTAAAAGACATGTAGAATGAACAAAGCACCTTGAATGCAGGCAGAATGCCAGGTAAAGTGGAAAGGAGACAATACGATACACTGAGATGGAGTGGAATAATTTATGAGAAAGTGTTCAATATTTAAGATATTTTACGTAGAGACTGTCGTCACATTGGAAAAAGGAATTACTTGCAGTGTAACAGCGATATTTGCCTGTGACATCACAGTGCTGAGAGACACTGACATAGAATCTTCTGTAGCAGCGTGGCCTAGTGAAAGCATGATCGGCCCATAAACCAGAATTCAATACTTCAAACTCTCCTCTGCGCTGTACAACTTATTTGCTCCTTCTGTAGTCACATCTCAATTGCTTCACAGTGTATCTTCTTCTGCTTCCTGCTTCACGTAAACACTTGAAAGCTGAACAAATCAGCATTGTTTCCACTTTCACGCATCTTTTGTAACTCCTGAGCTGACACAGGTACGATTGAGCGATTGGCCTTCTCGAGCGCACTCATTCTGGTATGATCTGAATGATAAAGAGCACTGTGTCTAATCCACAGGACACACTGCAGAATTTCTCCAAGCGGGACGGTGTTGTTTATCCCATTCCCGCGGGCTGAGCTGTCTCCATTGGCAGAGTATTCAGACATATCCCTCCACTTCCAGGCAGTGTCAGCGGACGGAAGCACGGATGCGCTCTGAAGCTTCCACTCACTGGCACAGCCAAGTGCATCATCCGCTGGAATTTAGCAACTTTGAGTCCGAACCTCCTCCGAATATCATTTATTTGAGACAGAGTGGAAGATGCTGAGCTGGTGGTAAAGGGAGATATGGGCTGTGGACTGTCTTCCCTCAGTAAAATTCAAATAATGCGTTGATGTATCGCCTGTTTTGTGTTCAGAATCCATCTTCACAGAGCAATCCTGCAGAAAGGTTGTTGTGTCAGAGGCGTCGGCTTCTTTGCTGCAATCGGGCAGCAGTTAACATCTGAGCCCCAGCTGTCCCAGATGAAGAGACTCCGAGTGAAACTTTCATTCAATGAGAGCCATCCGCACAGCCCTGAGTTGCGGGGTTGCATGCAGTGCAAAGAGGAAGGGAGGGTTAAAAACGAGCCATTGTTTCTCCTTCAGCTGCTATGCCCCAGAGACATGGAGATGAATAGCAGTGACGTGGGACGTCCGTCATGTGCCGATAGAAGCCGTTCAGCCTATCGAGTCCAAGGCAACTCTCTATTGGTTGCTTCTCTCTGAGGTTATTCATCATCAGTGGTGTTTGTTCTAATAATGGGGAACTGTGTCTGTGTCGAAATGCTGTCTCCAATATGTTCATCCACATGTCATTCACGGCTTTTCATTTCAGCGGAGGACCCTGCTGTGTGACACAGTGTGGGGAATAACTGCAAGGCGTCATGAGCATGGGACACACCAGAACCGACACCTCTCACCTTCACCAGTGTATTCCCAGCTCAGGCAAGTGACTTTGCGAATCAGATCAAAGCAGACCGACAGAGAACAGGAAATAGCTTCCATACCTTCATAAGTGTGTTTCCTCAAATGTGCACATTTGGCGGGTGTATCAATACGAGATATTTATTTCAGATACCATTGAGTGACAGGACGCAGAAGGCTCATCAATATGTCTTGTGAAGAACGGAGCACTGCTATAAAGGAACACTGGCAGGGGCAGTACCACACTGAAAGCTGGAATTGTCAATCAGCAGAGGATGCGTTTTATCCATTAATTTCTGGTTTCAGGGCCTACCAGGCTTCTGCTGGGCCGCTGTGTTAGCGCTGACCACAGCAGTTTCCCGCAGTCTTCAGCTTTTTGTAGCATGTACCTTCGAGGATGACGTCAAAAGATCATCAGTGTTATTGTGTGATACACTGGGGCACAAATGTGTCCCAGCTGTGTGAATATAACCATTCTGGAACTTCCCAAATTCTGTTGATTTAACTGCGGTTTCATTCAGCATGACAAAATATGCCACACTGCAGATTGAAGCCATGCAGCCCACCTTCGCTGTGCTGGCTCCACACAATGACGAAATAACTGTGATTGATTGATTGTCACATGGATGCAAGTACAGTGGAAAGCTTTGTTCTCAATTGGTAAAGGCAGATTATATGAATTAAGGACATGCAGATCACAGTGTGAGTAAAGCAAAATTTGGATATACTCAGAAATTCAGGTTAATCCGTACAGGACGTGCACTCAGCAAGATCTGCATTGGCAGGATCAGCATTATTTCCAGTTAGACAATCCATTTCTCAGAGCAGTAATGACCTAGAAGAAGGTGGTCTTGAACTTGCTGGTGCGTGTTTTAAAGCTTTTGAATCTTGAACTGACGTTGATCTCATAAAAATCATATCTTCGCAGTCAAAAATGAGGCAGTGAGCAAATTTCCAGTGCTCATCCGGGATGTGATCCCAAGTCCTCTCACTTGTAAGTTACCCGCCTGAGGCGGTAACACACTAGAGACAAACGAGCCAGAACGGCGCCAGATATGGTCATCATAAATCCGGTGATTTTTCTTGTAAGCTAAGGTTATTTTTGCTGTTTCGGAGTGAAAGCAGCACAGAGTTTTAATAACAGCCCCTTTCCATTCTGACGCGCTTCTCCCAGGAGGCTGCGCTAGTTGCTTCCCCCGGGCGTTCTCCGTTGATGACTGGACAAACTCATCTTCTATTGGCAGGCAGTGCTGGTGGAGAGTAGCATGAAGGCGCTCTTCGCCTCCCTATTAAACAGAGGGTTGTGGAGCGGGGGAGGGGGCTAATGGGAGTGCGAGGTATGGAAATTCTGGAAATGTGCAGAAAAGGGAGATCGCGCATGCACAGGAACTCACCTTCTTTTGGGAATCTTGTGCAAATAACGCCATCTGAGACAGATAGAAATATGAAGAACTTCTGGTAAAGAGAGAATCTCTCCCAGTCATCGGAAATAGTGTCTGTGTCCTTGTCGAAGTCACAGGAGGCCTGTGCTGTCTGAATCAGCTTTGGATGTTACTGCAGTGAGTCCTGTCACTCACACACACTCCACTTGATGTGCATACATTTCACCACGTTGCATCCAGTTCAAAGAGTGGATTTCGCAGACTGACAGCGATTAATGCAACAACAATACCTCGTCTGGATGGGATGTTGACATCGCCTGCTATTGGTGTTATTGTCTATCGCCAATCACTCCAACAATGTGCGAGGTAAAGGTGAAAGATGTTGCTTTCTCTTCACTGTTTTGATGACTCTGCTGTGTAAATCACAAGTCATGCTCAATGAAATGATATTCCTAAGAGCCAATTGAGTGGTTGTTACTGCACTGAAGTCTCCTCCCCCTCAACAAGTATCATTCTGGAAACTGCCTCTGGGGACAACTGCCCTGAACACAAGAAATACAGGTTTCTCTGGTCCTTCCTCTCACTTTTGTAGTAAGGTAACAGTTCATCTTTAACCAATGCACTTCAATAATATGTTTCTAAAGGTGCGTACATCTTATTGCACAATTTATACGCCTCTTCATTTTCAGATTTTTGTCATTAGTCCACAAGTAAATGTTATGTTTACAATCACCTTTTTATTGGGATTAAAGCTTCAGCGACAAGTTATATGTGTCCTTGGTTAAGAAACAGAAAGGAATAGGAGACGGTGACTGTTGAACTTGGAGAGGAATAAAGTGATATCCCTCCAAAGTCACCAATATCTTCTTGACAGATGGAATAAAGTAAAACATAGAGAAAGAAACATAATACAGTGTGAACACAACAGGATAATTTGAAATCGAGGAAAATTATTTTATAATCACTCTTTAATCAGTGTGGGTGCAGACAGGTAAGATTGTTCATATTTACAAAACACATTCACAATCATAAACAAAGAAAATGTTAAAAAATATGATGCATATGATGTCCAAATTTTAAAGAACATTGAAACATTATTTGATCCACTTTTGAGATGCCATGTTCCTCTTCTATCAACGTCCCCTCCCTTTCTGGGATTCCCTGCTCCAGTCTCTCAAACTTAACAGGATGTGTGTTCTAAATTCCTGCTTTTGATGTGCCAACTTCTTTCCGTTAATCCATTTTCTACCAGGAAATAAATATATGGTCCTGCTGAGTTCTGTCAATAGCTGGTATCTTTAATATTGTTGGACATAAATGCTCTCAAATCAGACCCAGCATTTGAACATATTACTCTGTTACACATACACAGTACAGAGGACCACAGCACATAGGAGGTACCAAAACAAATAGGGAAGGACATCGACTTCTATCGGTAATGTCGTTTTCTCTATTTTTACATCTCATCATCTATATTCTCCCTCCTTTCTCTCTTTGTACCCCATTAATAAATCCTCCAATTATTCTCCATTTCCCATCTCTCAATTATCTTTCGTTTACTTTACATCTATTGCTCTTTTCTTGCTGTGATGTGATTATAATTGAGTAACGTAACTACAAAGACATGAGGGAGGAGCTGGCCAGAGTTAATTGGAACGGGAGCCGAGCAAAAAAGACCATGGAGCATCAATGGCAACAGTTTCTCGGGATAATTCGGAGACACATCAGAAAATCATCCGAAAGAAGAAGAAACGTACTCAGGAATGGACAAGGCAGCCGTGAGTGATAGGAGAAGTCAGAGACAGCATCAAACCAAAAGAGAAAGCATCCAATGTGGTGAAGATTATTGAGAATCCAAAGGATAGAGAGACCTATAATTACCAGCAGAGGATAACTAATGTAAGCAATAAGGAGTCGAAGAAGAAATAGGATGGTCAGTTTGGAAATGATGTAACAGAAGATTGCAAGAGGCTTTAAGATATGCAACAGGGAAGGGAGGGAGGTAAGAGTAAACATTAGACTGCTAAAAATTAGGCTGTGATAGTTTGTGGGAAAGAAATAAATAACAGAGGAGTTGAATAGATACTTTTCATCAGTTCACAAAATGGAAGCATCCAGTAGCCTACCAGAACTTCAAGAGAGTCAGTGGGCAGAGGTAATGATAGTGACCACCACTAAGGAGAAGTTGCTGGGGAAGCTGAAAGGTCTGAAGATGGATAAATCACCCAGGCGAGATGGACGGCACCCCGTTCTTCTAAGAAGATTGCTGAGGTTGTTGCAGAGGTCCTGTTGGTGATATTTCAGGAATTTTTCAGGAATCACTGGAGTCAGGTAGGGTCCCTGAGGCCTGGCAAATATAATCACTGTTTAAAGAGAGAGGGATGCAGAAGACAGGAAATTACTGGTGGCCAGCCAAGTTGAAATTGTTGGTAAGAAGGCTTAGTGGATCTTTGGGTTTATGGATAGTGGCATAGAGTATATAAAAAACAAGGAAGTCACAGAGTTCTGTGTTTAATCTATAGCATGACAAGGCTTGGAATTTACAAACGCTATTGCAAAGAGCAGACTTGCAAGTACGTTTGAAACAAAGCAAATCAGTTCGAAACAGACAGAAGCATATGTGACAAACAGACTGTTATCTAGAACCTGTTGGTAAGATGTGGGGAGCGGTTTGTGACTAAACAGACGGAAAATAATCTGTCAAAAGAGCACTACTAAAGCTGTTGCTGCGCAAGTCCCAATGGTGTAGTCTATTTCACCAGATATTTGGAAAGATACCTGTCACATTCCCCATTGCTTAGAAATGCAACATACACCTTCCAGATGAAGCAGCATTTCACTTGTACTCTTTCAATCCAGTCTCCTGTCATTACTGCTCACAAAGCAGTCTCCCTTACATTGGGGAGACCAAACAGAGACTGCATTGAGGAACACTCCCACTCTGTCTGTCGGAATAACCCTGACCTTCTCATTGCTTCATATTCCAAAAAAAACAACCTTACTCTCATGTTAACTTTTCGTTCGAATGAAGCACAACCCAAGCTCGAGTAACACCTGCTGAGTTTCTCTAGAAACGAATAGTCAATTGAAATTTTCAATAAAAGAAGAACTGCGGATAATGCAAATCTGACACAAAAACAAATGTTGGTGAAGAAATTGGAAGCTTTGAAGGGTCATTGAACGTAAAAAAAAATAACTCTGCGTTGAGATGCTGCCAGGCCTGCTCAGTTTCTTCAGCAATTTCTGTTTGTAAAGAGGTTCCACAGACGTGTACCAAAGCTGCTCAAACGCCCTGTCCAACACGGAGCGCCACACAACTAGGAAATTAATGATAACGCAGGCTGTACAAATTTATTGGCTCTGAAACTACATAAGGCTGGCATCACTGACATTACAGTGCTCTTAATCATGTTAATGGAGAGAAACAGAGGGAAACACATTCACTTCAATCACAGTGGATGGCACAACTGGAAAGTGAAAGGATTCAGATGAATTGGTCAAAGGGCTTTTGAGGGATGTAACAACTTAGAGCAGTGACACCGTGGAGAGACCCACAGCAGAATGAGCCCATTAAAATAGAAGTTTTACCTCATCAGAAACCCGAGGAGGTCACTGAGTACAGGACTGATGAGTGAATGGGTCTCAGTGTGAATTCAGAGCAGGCAACAGAATCGCATTGCAGATTTTGAAGCTAAAAACAGAACATTCATGTGGTGGTGCAGAGCAGCAGCAGAAGCTGAATTGTATTCAACCACAATCTGTAATTAATGCCCTAGATAATCCCTCAGATTGCCATTACCATGAAGCCGATCTATGTTTCAGTGACAGTGTGGGTGAACATGACAGTCGGAACCATGTGTACCTGAACCTGATGATAACCCATTAAAACAACCACAATTGACTGGTTACATAGTAAAGAGCAGAACTAACATCTGATCAAAAGGGCCAAATGACCCTCACACCAATAGATCACATCGAAGCTCTGCAGCCCTGCCACATCCAGTCATAAATAGTGATGGTTAATTAAGCAATTCACTGGAAGAAGGGTTCGACAAATATCTGCATCCTAAATAACAGAATAGCCTTGTACATCATTGTAAAAGACAAATTTGGACTATCTCCGCCATCCTCAACCAGAAGCGTTGAGTCTATGACCCACCACACCCTTCTTGTGATGCCGAGAGTATCACCGATGCCAGACTTCAACCAAATCGATTGGCTGCACGTGACATGAAGAAACAGCTGAACACAGTAGACACGACAAAGGCAATGGGCCCTGACACCATTCCTCCAATAGGACTGAAAATTTGTGCTGCACAACAAGCCGTGTCCCTGAAGAAGAAGTTTCATTCCAGTTCCAAATCTGACATCACCCTGGCGATGTGGACAATTACTCAACTATGTTCCATCCACTGAGAAGAGAATAATTACAATCTGACCAATTACCACCACCTCAGTCCCATCACGACAGTCAAATTGGTAGGTGTTCTTTTTGACAGAGCTGTCAAGCAGCAAAGAAATAACCTGCTCAGTGTGGTTATCGATAGATCTCCATGTGGAAATGGTGCTGTTGTGCAAATGTCACTGGATTACTAATCCAGACCAGGATAATGCTCTGGCAGCTGGTGGAAGTAAAAAACAATTAATAAAATATCGAGATCTAAAATCTGGTGTCAGGAATAGTGACCTTGAAGCCAATGTCGATTGTAAACATCTATCGCCTTCCTCAATGTACTTTCAGCAAGTAAATCTCCCGTACTTTCCTGGTCTGGCCTAAAAGTGACTCCAGGCCCACAGACATGTGACAAACTCTTCAATGGTCTCTGACACAGCCGATCAAGACACTCACTTATATCAAACTGCTCTGAGGTCTTAAAGGATAAACCCGGTCAGAACACCAGGTCCCTGCCTCGGGTATCGGAAAAGGGAACGGGAAACACAGTTCAGTTGACACTGCAGTGACTTCCTTCCTAACATCTGAGAGCTTGTGACAACATTTGCAGAGGTTTCCTGCAGATTGAACAGAAATATCGGGAAAGGAGTATGTCATACAACACATTGAGCCCTTCCACATTCTCATTCATGGAGAAAATCTCCTCAATGCACTTATCCCACACAATGTAGGCATCCCTTGATGTGATGAACTGTTGGAAAATATAAAATAGGAACTGCTGTAGTTTCTTCTCTCCATAGAGCTTTCTAACCCATCCATTAGAATGATAGCTGATCCTGTGTCTCCACAGCATACTCCTACCCTCTTCATTCTTTTAGTAGCTAGAAATCCTGATTTTTTTTCAGTTTCTTTGCTTCCACAGCCTGATGTGGGAAAGGATTCCCCAGGTTCACCAACCTCTAAGTGCAGATATTTATTCTCATCTCAATGCAGTGTGACCTGCCTGTACCTAATACTGTGGCCCCTTGCTTTACACATCAGAGCCAGGCGAATTATCATCCCTGCTTCCAATCTGTCTCACCCTGTCAGAGTTTTAGATATTTCACTGAGATTGCCACATATTTTCCAAAACCCGATGGAATACAGGCCCAGTCGCCCAAACTGTTCTCCCCAACATGCCTGTCATCCCAATGATCAGTCTGATTATCCTTCGCTGCTCTCCCTCATTGTCAGATTTGTCCTTTATTAGGTAAGGAATCCAACACTGCACACGATATTGCACCATATTTGAGATGTGGTCTCACCAAGGCCCTGTACAGCTGCAGTAAGACACCCTTACTCCTGGACTCAAATCCCCTTGAAATGAAGGTCATCACACCATTTATTTTCCTACCTGCTTTATTTTCCTGCAATAATTCTTTCAGGGAGACCAGATGCTTTTCAATGTTACAGCTACCCACGTGGTGTGTCTGTGTATACTGGTCAGCGTGCCAATGCCATAACCAGTATTGACTTCTGGATTCAGAAGTCACTGCTCTGCATGGGCCTCGGAGAGCTGCGCAGAAGGAAACAACAAAAGGAAGCACAATTCCCTTTGTAGATCAATATGTTTCAACTAATCCCTTTTCAATTGGTAGATTGCCAAACTATTGTTCCCACCAAAGGGTACAGCTTCACCTCTACTCAGTCTGCTCTCCATCTGCCACATATGTGCCCATTCACCCCACTTGTGTCAGTCACCTTGGAGACTTTTTACAACGTCCTCACCCATTTACAATCACACATCCTTTAGCGCTGTCAATATATTGGATGTAATTCCTTCAACCGAATGCTTAATTGGTATTGTGAACAGCTGGGGCCCAAGCACCGCTCCCTGCGATACCTCAGCAACCTTCCTCTGATACAAAAAAGTTTTTTTTTAAATTTATATATTTTATGGATCTGGGTGTCACCAGCATATATTGCCTGCCCCTTGTTGCCCTTGCGAGAGTGGTGCTGAGCTGCCTTCTTGAACTGCTGCAGTCGTGAGTTGGGAAGATGGTGTCTGAGAATCTTTGGTGTATCTTTTCAGTGTAGCTTGTCGATAGTGCACACTGCTGCTGCTGAGCGTTGATTGTGCAGCATTGTGGATGAAATGACAGTCAAACTGGCTGCTGTGTCCTTGATGGTATCAAGCTTCTTGAGTGTTGTTGGGGCTGCACTCATCTCGCCAATTGGGTTGTATTCTATAACACTTCTGATTTATGCCTTGTAGATAATAGACAGACGTTTGGAAGTCAGAAGGTGAGTTACTCGCCGCAGTATTCCTAGCTTCTGACCTTGTCTTTTAGTTACCGTGTTTGCGTGGCGAGTCCAGTGAGTTTCTGAGCAATGATTACACCCCAGGATTTTGATACTGGGGGATTCAGTGGTGGCACCACTATTGAATGCTAAGCGGCAATGGTTAGATTGTATTTTAGTGGTGATGGCCAGGTCTGGCATTTGTGCTGCGTGAATATTATTTGCCACTTGTCAGCCTGGATACTGTCCAGATCTTGTCGCATTTGGACTTGGAATACTTCAGTATCTGAGTAGTCACAAATGTTGCTGAACATTGTGCAATCATTGGCGAACATTCCCACTTCTGACATTTTAATAGAGGGAAGGAAATTAACGAAGCAGCCCTGAAGATGTTTGGGCCTAGGCCACAGCCCGAGGGACACCTGCAGACTTGTCCTGAAGCTGAGATGACTGACTTTCTTCAACCATGACCATCTTTCTCAGTGTCATGTATGATTCTAACCAGCGGGGAGTTTGCCCCGGATACACATTGATTCCCGATTTGCTAACACCGCTTGATACCACAATTGGTCTCAGGCAGCTTTGTTTTAAAGGGCTGTCACTCTTTCCCCGCCTCTGGAATTCAGCACTTTTGTCCATTTTTGAACCAAGGTAATGAGATCAGAAGCTTAGTGACCCTGGGAGAGCCCAACCTGAGCGTCCCTGAGCAGGTTGTTGCTGAGCAAGTGAAGCTTGAAAGCACTGACACCTTCCATCACTTTATGGATGATCGGGAGGAGACTGATGTGTTGGGAATTGACTGGATTCATGTGTTCTGCTTTTTCTGTATAGGAGATACTTGGGTAATTTTCCATGTGATCGGGGAATTATCGTTGTTGCAACTGTATTGGAATAGCTTGACTCGGGCAGTGACAAGTACTGGAGCATAGGTTTTCAGTACTGTTGCCAGAATGTTTTCGGCATGCGTACCCTTTGGAGTATCCAGTGTCTCCAACCGCTTCTGGATATCGCGTGGACTGAATCAAATTTGTTGATGACTGGTAACTGAATTGCTGAGGATCCCTGGAGGAGGCTGAGATGGATCATCCACTCAGCATTTCTGACTGAAGATTGTTGCGAATGCATCAGCCTTATCTTACACACTGAGGTGCTGGGCTTTTCCATCATTAAGGAGGGGGATATTTGTGGAAACTCTTCCTGCAGTGAATTGTTTAACTTTCTCCAATGTTTCTTGACTAGAGCTTAGATCTAATGCGTTGTTTGTTGGATCACTTCGCTCTGTCTATCACTTACTGCTTATGCTGTTTATCGCCCAAGTTGTCCCGTTTGGTGGCTTCACCAGGCTGACATCTCATTTTCAGCTATGAATGGTTCTGCTCTTGCCATCCTGCACACTCCATTGAACCAAAGTTGATCCTTTGGCTTGATGTTAATTGTTGCGAGGGGGATATGCCAGACCATGAGGATGTGCAGGAGTACAATTCTGCTGCCATTGATGGACACCCAGACTTAAGCTGCTAGATCTGTTCAAAGTCTGTCCTATTTAGCACCGTGATAGTATCACCCAAAAGAGCAATCGACCCAGACCCATTCCCCCACACCTAACACATTGGGCAAGTAAGCGTGGCCAATTCACCTAACCTGCATATCCTTGGACTGTTGGAGGAAACCGGACACCCGGAGGGAACCCACGCAGACACGGGAAGAATGTGCAAACTCCACACAGACTGTTTCCCGAAATGGGAATTGAACCCAGGTCTCTGGCGCTGTGATGCAGCAGTGGCAACCACTGCGCTACCGTACCGCCTGCCTTACTTACTATATACTTACTATGTATTATGTTCCATGTATTATATCATTTTACCATAACAGACTTGATTTTCCTAGTATTGTTAGGAAGTTCTGTGAAGACAGAACTGAAGTAGTGACTTCATAGTTCTGCCATTTCCATGTTTCCTATTCTCTATTCTCTGGTCTCAAACTGTAAGGAAGCTGCACGTGTTTTCTCATATTTCTCACATTGACATAAGTTGACAATTTATTACAGTTCATTCTTATAACCCTTGTGAATATACTCTTCAGACACCTATCAATCCCTGTCTTAAGCTGCTCAATGATTCCACACCATACACTCACAGGAGCATAGACTCTGTGCCGACAGAAATACAGCATGATCTATATTAGTCCCACTTTCCTACACCAGGCCCATAGCCTGCAATGTCATGACACTTGCAATTGCTCATCCAAGTACGTTTTAACGGTTGTGAGGTTACCCGTGATAATTCCCCTCTCGGGAAGTACATGCCAGACCCCAACTCCACTGGGTTAAAAAAAAGTATTTAAACCCTCACTAAATCTCAAACCCTTCACGTTAAAAGTGTACTCCCTTGTTCTTGACCCTCTGACTAAAAGGAACAGCTGCTGTCTATCCACCCTGGCCATGCTCCTTGTAATCTTTTCCTTCTGAATCACATCCCACTCAGCCTGCTCTGCTCCAATGTAAACAACCCGAGCTTATCCAGCCCCTCTCCACAGATGATATGCTCCATCCCAGGGAGCATCCCGGTGAATCTACTCTGCACACCCTCCAGTATCATCACGTCTTTGCTGTAATGTGGTTCCCAGATTTGCACACAGTACTCCATCTTGGCCTAACCAAAGCCCTGTACAGCTCGTATAATCTACGCCCCGATTAATAAGTGCTAACCCAAAATTCACTTCGAAACTATCTTATGAGCCTGTCCAGTCACATTCAGGGATGTGTGGAGAAGCAACCTCTGACCTTCCTAGTGTGTTGCCATTCATTGAGTCCTCCCCTGTCTGGCTCCTACTTCCAAAGTGCACCACCTCATATTTATCAGGGTTACATTACATCTGCCATTGATCTGCCCATCTGACCAATCCAACTGTACCTTCCTGTAACATAAGACCTTCCTCCTCACTGCCAACCAACCAGGAAAGCACAACCTTACGTATCACAACCCTCGCCCCCTCCACCCACCCACCTCCATTCACATCTGCACCATTTATGAATACCACAAATAATAAGGGACGCAGCACTGATGTCTGTGGTACCCAAGGGAACACTGGTCTCCAGTCACACAAACAGTCTTCTCTCACCACCCTTTGTCTTCTGCCACTAAGACAGTTTTCGTTGTAACTTGTCAAGTTATCCTTGATTCCAAGAGATTTTACTTTATTCTTCACTATGGGACTTTGTCAAAGGCCTTGCTGCAAAACTAAATAAGCGAACTCCTCAAACTAATTCAAATTCGTTAGTTGTGATGTCCCTCTGATAAAGTGATGATGATTATCCCTGATCAAACCTTGCCACTCTGATTGGAGTCAATTTTCTCTTTCCCTATTTTCTCCCGTAGTTTCCCGAGCATTGATGTAATGCTTGCTTCTTTATTGTTCTCTGGTCTATCTCTACCACCCTTACTGTGAAGTGGAATCGCATTAGCTGTTTTCCAGTTCTCTGGCGCCTCCCCTATGGTCAGATAGTAATTATATTTTTCAGTCAGGGTCTTTCCTCCCTTGACTCCAACAACAGCCTGTGATACAACTCATCCAGACCTGGCAATCAGTCCAATTTTATACCAGACAACGCCTCAAATACCTGCTCGCATCTTATGTCAATCTGTTCAAGAGCTTCCCCGTCCATCTTCTCGAATTCTGTACCTGCCTCCTCCTTCTCCCAAGTAAAACAGATGTGAAGCTCTCAGTCACAATCTCTCAATGTTCTCCAGCTTCACACACAGATTGCTCCCTTGGATTCAAATGGACACTAACTGTTCGCTGGTTATTCTGTTCTACTTGTACGTGTAGAATATCACGGGATTCTCCCTAATCGCGCCTGCGTGCACTTCACCATGTCCCTCTCTTATTCAATCCCCTCTATGTTTCTAAGTTTCTAAGATTCACTACGATCACCTCTCATTATTTGAATCTCGAGATCACAGGCTGGGTTTCCCTATCAGGCAAACATGCCATTTTAGGGATTAATCTGGAGATTGCCCTTTGCAGTTCCTCTATACTCTGTACTCAGTATATTCTTTCTTAGAGGGGGGACACCAAAACAGTACACAATACTCCAACTTTAGTCCCATCTACACTCTATGCATCTGGTGCACGGCATCTTCTATATTCTAATTACATTCATATGAATCTAAACCTATTTTTTATTTTCCCATTTGCGTATGTTCTTCCCACTACCTTTCGCTTTAACTTTTCTAATGATATTAGTGTGTGAGTTCTTAAAATAATCCTCCTGAATATCAAACTTTACGTTATCCGTTGGTTCTTCATTGCTGATTTCTACAAGAATCATCTTCAATGCATTCCAAAAATATGTTTGCTACTTCTATTTTCCTTTCATCGATACGTTATCATACTCCACAGTTTTGCCATTACCTTATATATGTCTCGTAAAATGTTCTTTATAATTGAGTCCAACAGACACTCTACTGCGGATGAGAAGTTACTGGTCCGTAGTTCCCCACTCTCCATCTTCATCCTTTCTCAAACTGGCGGGTAATATTTATAACCGTCTCTTATCCCGATTGGCTACCTGCCTTTCGGGAATGTGTCAGAAAATAATGTGAAAATCTGAAATGCAATCAATATGACTATTGCTGCTTCCACTGAATTTTTTTTCATGAAGTAAATCTGGTCAGTCAGATTTATCAACATTCAATCCAGCTGTCTTTAAAATACTGCCTCATCACTGATATGAATGATCTTAGACTTTACTTACACAATCCCATGGTCACTTGGTATTTCTGGGAGAATTTATCGATATTCTTCTATAAAGACAGACACAATTTTTTTTTTATTTTCCCTGTAATGTCTCTGTTCTCTACAATAAATTATACTGTCCGCACACTCACTGTTCCACATTTGACCTTGTTTTTATTTTTGTTTCATACATTGATAAAAGATTTTTAGCAGTTTTTAAGTTGTTTTTTTTTTGTTCGCATGCTTTTTTCTCTTTCTGATTTTTTTTTCTCAGTTTCTTTCTCCTTCTTTGCTGGGCCCTACTTTACTCTGAATCCACTGGCTTACTACAATACTTGACATTTTTTGAAGCTACTTCCTTTGGTCTAATAGGTAGATGGTGGGGGGGGGGAGATGGGCGTTGTGCTAGTGATAGGTCGGAGAGGAAGGTGGAGTGGATAGTTGGAAAGGAAGATGGTCACATAGGAACATTTAAGAGGGCGGTGCCCAGTTGGAAGGTTAGACTGGGATAAGGTGGGAGGAGGGGAAAGGGGAAACTGGTGAAATCCTCAGTGATCCCCTGTGGTTGGAGGGTCCACAGGCGGCCGATGGGGCATATTTCCTCCATGCATCAGGTGGTTAGGGTTTGGCGATGGAGTAGCCCCAGGACCTGCATGTCCTTGGTGGAGTGGGAGGGAGAGATAAAGTATTCAGCCACGAGGTGGTGAAGTTGGTCAGTGTGTCTGTATCAGAGATGGTCTCTACAACGATCCACAAGTTGCTGTCCTGTCTCGCCGATGTTGAGGAGACCACATCGGGTTGAATGGATGCAGGAGATGAGGCGTTCTGTCTCCCTTCATTACCTATCACTTTTAACCCCTCCTTCGTCTACCTCTCACATTCCAGGCTATTTCCCCCCGCCACACCCCCCTCCCATTTATCTCTCAGCCCAGTTGGCCCACAAGTTTCATACCTGATGTAGGGCTTCTGCCTGAAACGTCAATTCTCATGCTACTAATATGCTGGCTGATCGGCTGTGCTTTTCCAGCAAAACATTCTTCGACTCTTATCTCTAAAATCTGCAGTCCCCACTTTCTCGTCACATCTTCATGACTTGCATGACTCAGATTCATAACCGTTACTTCAAATAAAACAAAAACTGTCGTGTACTCAAACATCATAAAATAAAACCAACAGAGGCAGCACCGTTTGATTCCAGTCTCGGGTGACTGTCTGTGTAGTCTGCACATTCTCCCTGTGGCTTTGTGGGTTTCCTCCGGGTTCTCCAGTTTCCTCCCACAGTCCAAAGGTGTGCAGGTCAGGTGAATTGGCCATATTAAACTGCCCATAGCGGTAGGTGCATTAATCAGAGGGAAACCGATCTGGATGGATTACTTTCTGGAGGGCTGATGTGGACTTTTTGGTCCGAAAGGCCTGTTTCCATACTGTAGGGAATCGAATCTCAAATGAAAGGTTACGGTCACTGTTCCCAAATGATGCTTTACAGCAAAGTTTTCAATTAGCTCTTCTGATCATCCAACACCAATTCCGAAATAACCTGATCTCTAGCTCGGTGCTCGAACTAATGTTAATACAAACCATCTCACACGCGTTCATGTAATCCATTTTCCCAGCATTAGCATTCAGTTGGGTTAACACAGTTTGATATAATTTAAACAGTACATTATTACTGCAGTAAACACAAACGTGTATATCCCATTTCCTGTTTTATAACATGCCTAACGGATGTATTGCAGCTTTCACTTTGGTATATAAGTCCCATCAATGCTTACTCCTCCTTGCTGTTTCTGAGTTCCACCTTATATGATTCAGTGAAATCTCAGTGAAGTGGGTCCTGGGGAGATTAATGGTAGAGATCATCTCGCCACATCATTATGCTCTTCTCAAGCTTTATTGTGAGATTTTCTCCAGATATCCCGTTATGCTGATGGAGTAGAGAAGGACAAAGATCTTTCAACAATGCTGTCTATTCCCTGCGTTTTGATCGAAGTGGTGCTGGAAAAGCACAGTAGCTATAGCAGCAGCAACGCTTTACAAGCCTGATGTAAGGTTCCCACCCAGGTTACAGCAGGCTCAGCTGTCGCAGGAATACACAAGGCAAAAGTGAGGACTGCAGATGCTGGGAACCAGATTTTAGATCAGAGTGGTTCTGGAAAAGCATAGCATGTTAGACAGCATCAGAGGAGAAGAAAAATCGACGTTTCGGGCAAAAGACCTTCAACATCAATTCTTGATGAAAGGCTTTTGCCCAAAACATCGATTTTTCTTCTCCTCTGATGCTGCCTGACATGCTATGCTTTTCCAGCACCACTCTGATCTAAACTCTGGTTCCCAGCATCTGCAGTCCTCACTTTTGCCCTGTGTATCATTGCGACAGTTGAGCCTGCTGTAACCTGGGTGGGAACCTTACAGCAGGCTGGTAAAGCGTTGCTGCTGCTGTACAGGATCTTAGTGAGATCACATCTGGAGTAGTGTTTACAGATTTAATCCCCTCACTGAAGAAAGGATATTGTTACACTGGAAGCAGCTCAGAGATGGTTCCCTCAACTGATTGGTGTAATGAAGCTGTTAGCTTACAAGGAAAGGATGGTCAGGTTGATCCAATACACATTGGACTTTACAAGAATGAAACATGATCTTATTTCAACATAGATGACCAGACGGTGTCAGCAAGAGAAGCCAATTCCACACGTAATGGAGAAATCCATGCCATTCTCCAGCCTGTTACACAGGAATAACAGAATGATATTCAGGCCTTCAGCCCTGTTACACCAGAACAGGACGAGTCTGTCCAGCCCTTGGGGCCTGATATACAGTTATAGGAGGAGGCCAATCAGCCCTTCGAGCCTATAACCCTGAGGCCACAGTAGGCTATAACGGACCAGTATCCTGCTATACATCAACAGGATCACTTCATTCAGCCGTGTCAAGTCTGTTACACAGGAACTGGAAGAGGCAACAGAGTGACTGGAGATTGTTATGCTGGGACAGCTGGAGGCAATTAAGTCCCACTGAGCTTATTGAAAGTGAATTGGATGAGGATATGAACTATCTGAGCCTTTTTCCATGAGAAAAGGAGGAGGCAATTCAGACAATTCAGACAGGGAACATAAGAAGACCAATCATTCCCTTGTTCCCATCTCAGGGATGCATGAGGAGACCGTTCATGATCTCCAGCGTTTGATGGAGGATTTTGCGAAGACCCATCAGCCGCTCGAGCTGTTACACAGCAACATGAAGCTTCCATGATCCCCAACCCTCTAACACATCAAGAGGTGGAGGTCATTCAATTCTTGGAGACGACAACATCGGATCACCAGAAAGACGTCAGCTCATCGATTTTGTACACCAGCAGGATGATTAGTCCGTTCAGCCGCACATGCCTCTTACACAACATTTGGAGAAGATCTCTTAAAAACGTGTGCCCAAAAAACAGGAATTCAAAGAAAAGGAAAGGTTTTCTAAAGGGAAGAACTTATATTAATGGAATACATTGGGGAGTAAAGTGTAACACGAAACTATTGTAATTTAAGGAAAATTGTTAGAATCCATTGTTCAGGATATTTGCAAAGTTAAACCGTCAACATGGTTTTACGAAAGCTAAATCGTGTTTGAATTGTTTGCTTGAGTTATTTAAAGATGTCACAAACAAGGTGGATCGTGGGAATCCAGGAGATGGAATATATCTGGTCTTCCAGAAGGCATTGGATATGTTGCTTCTCCAAAGAGTAAGTGTTAAGATCAGACAGCATGGGTTTAGAAGTAATTTATTAGCTTGGATGGAGGATTGGTGAACCAACAAAATGCAGTCAGATGTAATAAATGTGCCATTTTCTTCTGGCAAATGTACCTTGTGGGGTGCCACAGATTTCAGTACTCATGCCTTAACTATTTTTCATGAATATTATTACTCGGTTGACAGGATAGAAAATACTATAAGCAATTTTTCAGATGGCACTAACATCGGTGGGAAATTACTTCGGAATGAATGTAAGAGGTTTAAAAATGAATATGGATAGGTTGGGCGAATAAGATAACATTTGACAATGAAAATTAAAGTGGATAAGTATGAGATTATACAATTTGGCCAGCGAAATAGAAAGGCAAATTAATATCTAAATGGAGAGAAACGTCAAAGTGCTCAGATGCAGAAGGGTCTATGTGTTCACGTGCATTTCATAGAAAACCTGCATACAGATACAGCAACTAATGGGAAAGGCAAGCGTAGTTTCAGTTTTTATTTGCAAAAGGATAGAGTAGAGAGGTAGGGAGTGTTGCTGTAGCTATGCAAGACATTAGTGAGGCTGCAACTGGAGGATAGTGAGGATGCCTCGACTTGCAGAAGGATGCATTTGCATTGGAGGTAATTCAGAAGAGGTTCATGAGATTGATCCCAGAGATGAGGGGTTTTTCTTATGAAGAGAGATTGAGCAGTTCAGGTCTATCGTCTCAAGTTTATAATAATGAATGGAGATCTCATTGAGGTCTGTAAAATGCTAAAAGTAATTGACAGTGTAGATATGGAGTGGATATTTTTTTCATGTGCAGCAATCTACAAAAACAGACCAGAGTTTCAGGATGGAGAGATGGCAGGAAAGTGGAACAGAGGCCGCGATGACATCAGCCATGATTGTATTCAGTGGTGCAGTAGCCTGGAGCGGCTGAACTACTGACTGACGTTCCTTGTTCGTATTTAGCTCTTCGCATGTGTTACACAGGAATGGGGGAGGACAGGTTATCAACAGGAAGTAGGCTCTCTGGATAAATCAATCTAAATCAGTTTGACAGAACGTCACCAGTGGAGTCACTGAATGACCAGTGCTAGGTCCTCAACTACTTGCAATCTATATCAATGATCAGGAATATGGAACGGATGTATTGTAATTACGTTTGGTGATGACTCTGTGATAAGCAAGACATTAAATTATCAAGAGAGGCAGTGGAATATAACATGATAGAACCTGTCATTTCATTTACAGGAAGGATGGAAGGAGGTATGTTACTGAAATGGAGAGAGATTACAGGGCTTAGCAATACTGTGTACTGGGGAGTTCACTCAGACTCATTTATACATGGGAGGTTTTGCTCCGTCTCTCTGGTGATCTGCTCCGTGACATTCCCAGTGGCCCAATTGCTCGCAGTACATACCGGAGTTTTGACGTTGTTGGTTGGCAGTGGGGACAGTGTTTTGAAACGTGTAGCAAGGGGACGGCTTTTAAGATACATTAATTTCTTTCTATGTGGAGACCGATGATAAAGGAATGGTCTGACTGCGTCTGAATGAATAGGTTGTGGCTGCTGCTGGGAATCTTAATGACATGTTCTTATCATCAATAGCCAAAGGTGAGATGCTGGAAGACATGAGGCTGACTAACGTGGTGCCATCATTGAACAAACCGGGAAGGAAAAGCCAGAGAACTATAGACCAGTGAGCCTGACATTGGTGGTGGGCAAGTTATTGGAGAGAATGCTGAGGGACAGGATATACATGTATTTGGAAAGGCAAGGACCGATTCGGCATAGTCAACATGGCTTTGTGCATGGGAAATCATGTCTCACAAATAATTATTTTTGTTTGATGAAGTAAAGAAAAGGATTGATGAGGGCAGAGCAGTGCACGTGATCTATATGGACTTCAGTAAGGCGTTCGACAAAAGTTCCTCATGGTAGACTGGTTAGCAAGGTTAGAGCTCATGGAACACAAGGTGATCTAGCCATTTGGATACAGAACTGGCTCAAAGCTAGAAGACAGAGAATGGTGGTGGTGGGTTGCTTTTCATACTGGAGGCCTGTGACCAGTGGAGTGCCACAAAGTTCGGTGCTGGGTCCACTGCTATTTGTCATTTATATAAATGATTTGGATATGAACATAGGAGGCATGATTAGTACGTTTATAGATGACACCAAAGTTGGTGGTGCAGTGGACAGAGAAAAAGCTTACTTCAAAGTATAACGGGATCTTGCTCAGATGGACTAATGAGCTGAGGAGTGGGAGATCGAGTTTAATTTAGATAAATGTGAAGTACTGCATTTTGGAAAGGAAAATCAAGGCTTGGCTTATACATTTAAAGGTAAGTTCCTGGGGAGTGTTGCTCAACAAAGAGACCTTGGGGTGCAGGTTCATAATATTTTGGAAGTGGAATAGGATAGTGAAGAAGGTGTTTGATATGCTTGCCGCTGTTGGTCAGTGCATTGAATGTAAGAGTTGGGAGGTCATATTGCGGCCGTACAGAACATTGGTTAGGCCACTTCTGAATACTTCGTGCAATTACCTTTCGATCATCGAGGAAGGATGGGTGAGACCTGAAAGTATTCGGAAAAGATTTACAAAGATACTGCCAGGGATGCAGGTTCTGAGATTTATGGAGAGGCTGAGTAGGCCGGTGTTATTTTCCCTGGAGCACCAGCGGTGGAGAGGTGATCGTAGAGGTTCCAAGGTCATAAGTGGAATGGATAGCGTGAATAGCCAAGGTCTTTTCCCCAAGGTAGCACGTTCCAAATCTAGAGGGAATAGGCTGAAGATGAGAGGAAAAGACATAAAACGGATCTAAGGGTCAACGGTTTCAAATGGAGAGAGCTGTGTATGTAACGACATGCCAGAGGAAGTTGTGGAGGCTGGTACAATTACAACATTTAAAAGGCATCTGCATGGACACATGAATAGGAAGTGCTTAGCGGATATGGGCCGAATGCTAGCAAATGGAACTACATTAATTAAGGACATCTGCTCAGTAGGGACGAGCCGGAAAGAAGGATCTGTTTCTATGTTGGACAGCTCAATGACACTATGTCTTCTGTAAAATTTTCACCTGTCATCTTAAAATTACCCCCAGTCTTGAAATCCACTACCCTAAGGAAGGGACACCTGCCATTCAACACTATCTATACCCCTCATTGTTTTATAAATCTCCATAAGGTTGATAAGGTCTCAACATTCTACGCTGCAGTGGAAAATGCCCCAGTCTATCGAGTCGGCTCTTATAACCTAAACAGTCCATTCCCAACAATAGCATGGTAAATCTTTTCTGAAGCCTCTTCAGTTTAATAATATCCTCAATGTGCCTGGGTGACCAGAACTGCACACAATACTTCAGGAGAGACCTCACGAGTGTCCAGCACAAACTGAAGATAATGCTCACCTCCTGTACTCAAAGGTCTGAGCAATGAAGGACAGCAAGTCAAACACCTTCATAACAATCCTGCCTACACATGGTGCAAACTTCAAAGAAATATACCAGAACCCCTAGATCTCTCTGTTCTATAACACTACCAATGGCCTGACATTGAATTGTATATGTTCTCTCGTTCTTTGTTTAACCAAATTCTGATATCTTGTGTTTATCCAAACTAAACTCCATATGCCAGTCTTCAGCCCAGTGAGTGATAGTACTGGAAAAGAAAGGCTGGATCATTTCGTGGTTTTAAAAAGAAGGCAGACACACGTTACAGGCGGGAAATAGTGATTGGTGTTTTTGATCCAGAAAGTATGCTCTTTCTTTATCTCTGGTGTTCAGTGATAAGTATCTACTACAGATCCTTTATAGTGCAGAGTGTGTCGGCGGGATGTCTTTCCCTCATATTGGAGATTTCAGATAATAGCCACTTAAGGTGGAAATCGTAGCCAAACAATTAAAGATCTTCATAGTTTATCACGAAGGCAGAGCACATAAAGTCATCATCCTATATTTGAGGTGAATACCTTTAATCTGTTAAACAATTTAATTCTTTTAACTGTGTAATTCAGTAAAAGTGAACCAAATTTTAATGAATCCACACCGAGCTGAAAACTGACATTTAAAATGTGACCCAAAATCTGGGCATGGTTTAAGTCTTGTGCAGTGGGTAACGCCTATCCCTCTGAGCCAGAGCTCTGTGTCAGATTCCAAAAATCGAACTTGCGTGGTAGTGGCGCTCACTCCGGACTAGAAGGTCTGTATTGAATTCGTGCCTTTCACAGAGGTATGTTACAGTATTTGAAACCAGGCTGATGAACAAACACATAGGAGAGTAATGTTGCAGCTTTAGGCATTGTTGCCAAGTGGTTGTTGTGTCCCTACCTCTGAGCCCCAAAGTCTAGATTCAAATCCCACAGAGGTGTTTCATAATATGGCTGAACAAGTTGATTAAAATGGTTTTAGAATTGTGACTGGATGGAGAAGGAAGAGGTGTCAGTATTGAATTTCAAAATTTACGCCCAGGATGACTGAAAACATAGCCATTCTTGTTGAGTGGAGTCACATTTCAACATTCTAGAGGTTTATAAAATCATGAAGTGCATGGATAGGGTGAATAGTCAGAGTCTGCATCCCAGGGTAGCGAAGTTCAAAACTAAAGGACATAGATTTAAGTTGAGATGGACAGAGGGTGGAGCATGTATTAAATGAGCTGCCAGAGGAAGTGGTGGAGGCTGGTACAATTACAACTTTTAAAAGGCATCTGGAAAGAGACATGAATAAGAAGGGTTTAGAGGGATATGGAACGAATGCTGGAAACTGAAGCAAAGTTAATTTACGACATCTGGTTGGCACAAATGAGTTGGACCAAAGGGTGTGCTGTACAACTTTATGATTCATTGATCCAATTAATTATGATCTCTTTATCATCTTATATGACCTTCTTCACCAACATATAACTAATCTTGGTGTCATCTATAATCGTGCTCACCATGCCTTTTATTATTTACATTTAATTATTGATATACATGGCAACCAAAAGTGGATCCAGCACCAATCCTTGTGGAGCGCCGCTGGTCACAAGCCTCCAGTCCAAAAGACAACTCTCCTCCACTACCCTCTGTATAGCGCCAATAGGTAGAAACACTCACACACATACGGACATACAGAGACCCAGACGCAGTTATGTCTTTAAAGCAGAGATAGAGTCATAGAGTCATAGAGATGTACTGCATGGAAACAGACTCTTCGGTCCAACCCGTCCATGCCGACCAGATATCCCAACCCAATCTAGTCCCACCTGCCAGCACCCGACTCTTATCCCTCCAAACCCTTCCTATTCATATACCCATCAAATGCCTCTTAAATGTTGCAATAGTACCAGCCTCCACCACATCCTCTGGCAGCTCATTCCATACATGTATTACTCTCTGCGTGAAAACGTTGCCCCTTAGGACTCTTTTATATCTTTCCCCTCTCACCGTAAAACTATGCCCTCTAGTTCTGGACTCCCATACCCCAGGGAAACGACATTGTCTATTTATCCTGTCCATGCCCCTCATAATTTTTTAAACCTCTATAAGGTCACCCCTCAGCCTCCGGCGCTCCAGGGAAAACAGACCCAACCTGTTCAGCCTCTCTCTATATCTCAGATCCTCCAACCCAGCCAAAATCCTTGTATCTTTTCTGAACCCTTTCAAGTTTCACAACATCTTTCCGATTGGAAGGAGACCAGAATTTCACGCAATATTCCAACAGTGGCCGAACCAATGTCCTGTACAGCCGCAACATGACCTCCCAACTCCTGTACTCAAAACTCTGTTTTGATTGATAAGAGGATCAAGCATTACAGTGAGAAGGCGGGAGGATTTTGTTGGGAAACACGTCAGCCATGATCGAACAGCTGATCAGACTCAATGGACCAAACACTCCAGTTCTGCATCAATTTTGAACGTTCGATGGTTTACGCTATCTGAAATGTCTACTCAATAGAGCAGTGAGGCTGAGTTTGATAAATACTTTTTTGAACAGGGAATGTGGAATAGGTTGATGGGGCTGAATTGCCCATTTCATTCCTATTCGTTGTGCCCTCATGCCTATAAAAGAGAACGTGACTTGCTGTGAAGTTCATACACTTTTAAGTTTAGAGGTTCCCCATTGAAGATTAAGATAAGGATGTTCTTATCTCCTTCGGGTTGTGCTGTCTGTGGTATTCTCATCCCCAGGGAACAGTGAAGACTGGGTCATTGAAGATATTCAAGGCTGACATTGACTGACCTTTATTGGACAGGAGAGTCCGTGTTTATTGGGAATAGACAGGAAAAGCGTTTTCAGCCGCAAACAGACCAGCCATGATCTTTATAAACTGAGCAGCCGGCTGGAGCTTCTATCTCATATGTTTTCTCTCACTGCACCCCTTGAGGCTATTACAGAGGGAGAGGAAGACCCCATTCAGCCAGTCAGAATCACTGCAATGAGGCAGGAGGAGCCCTTATACTCCTCTAAGGAGATACACATGAATAGATTGAAGGATTCAGTCATAGTGTAATAGAGATATACATCAGGAAACAGATTCTTTGGTCCAACTCATCCGTGCCAACCAGATGTCCTACAGTAATTTAGTCTCATTTGCCAGCATTTCGCCCATATCTCTTTGAATCATTCCTTTCCATATACACATCTGGATGCCTTTTAAATATTCTAATCACGCCAGCCTCCATCACTTGCTCTGGCAGCTCAGTCCATGCACACATCATACGCTGTGTGAACAAGTTGCCCCTTAGGTTCCTTTGATATCTTTCCCCTCTCACTTTAAACCTATACCCCCTAGTTCTGGACTCCCTTACCCAAGGAAACATACCTTGCCTATTTAACCTATCCATGCCCCTCGTGATTTTATAAATATCGATAAGGTCATCGCTCAAAGACAATAGTTTATTTTAATGTGTAGTGAATGCGACAATTTTCCAACACAGCACCAACAGACAGCAATGGAAGTAATGATTTAGATTATTGGTTGTGTTGTCAAGGGAACACATGTTAATCAGGCTAATAGGAAATCTCCCCTCTTCCTCAGTGTCTCTCTGATGAAAATTGAGCACATGACTGATGTTGCAGAATGGTTCTATTGCCGCATCTGAAAGAACGCATGTTTTTTTTTTAACCGAGTAGCGATCCCCCGAAATTTTAGTCTATATTCTGTGTTCATCTTTTAAACACTCAGGGATCAGGATCATTGACAGAACAAACTCCACCTGATCATCTGACAACAAATGGCTGGAAGGAAGATCACTGAGATCAGAAACAAATCGATAATCAGTTACACAGCATAGCAGGAGGCCATGCAACCTTTCTGGGCAGGTACACAGGAACAGGGAAGCGCTGGTCAGCTACCAGGAAATGCAGAGTATAGATAATTACTTATTTTCCGGTTGGAAAGCTGTCATTTGTGGAATTACGCAGGGATCAGTGTGCGGTCATCAACAGTTTACAATCTGGATTATTGATTTGGATGAAGGGGCTGAATGGACTGGAGCTCAATTTGCTCAGACACCAGAATAGTCATTCAATAAAATGTCAAGTGGAGACATGGTGTCTGCAATGGGATACAGACAGGGGAGGGTCGTGAGCAAACCTCAGCAAAAATAAAAAAGCACAATGTCGGTGATGTGAAGTTTGTGTTTTGGACAAAGCATAAAACAACAGTAAATTAGGTAACGGGAGGCAGAATGCAGAAACCTGTGGTACAAAGGGATTCGTGTGTCCTGGGACATAAATGACATCATGTTAGTCTGTAGATTCAGTACGTGATTTGGAAAATAAGTGCAATGATACTTTTTCTTGCAAAGAGTATTGGGTCTGATCTTAAGGATGTTTTACTGCATCTGTACAGGCCGTTGCTGAGACGATATCTGACGTACTGTGTGTGGGGTGTAAGTCCACTGAAGTTAAAAACAAATTGCTTTTGAAACTTTTCAAAGATGTTTCTCTTTACTTATTCTGGGATGAAGGCATTATGTCATGTGCGATTAGATGTTCAGGACTGAGAATGAGAAATGTTCTTATTGACCATATAAGATTTTGAGCTAGTTAATACCTGTTGAATATTTCATCTTGTATGTCAGAATAAGACTGGGGAAGTAATTGAAGACGAAGATATATTCATTTAAATAGAGATATTGTGAAGATATTAGAAGGTGTATTTTAAAAGTATACCGGAACACATCTTCAAATCTAATGGGGCTACTTGTTACGAAAGTATTGGCTCTGCATACGACAACAGCAATGATGTACCTACATGGAGAAGGAAATGCAATGGAGTCGTACAGTTCAGACACGGTCCAAAGAGACCTCATTTGGTCAAGTTTGGCGTTGGATACGGTTATTGTGTGACTCAACTCAGAGAGGGAGAAAATTTATTCTTCCTCAGAAGAAACAGACTCATGCTCCCTCTCTCTCTGTTGCTCTTCCCAGCAATGTGTGTGAGCTGAAAACCCCTCAGTCATATTTACCATTCATGAAGGATTCCTGTTGAGGATTCGCTGGAATCGCCCCACTGTTTGAAGTAAAAGGAATTCAGCTATACCACCTATTACAGGAAGTAGCTTGTAAGAGCAGAATAGCTCCATATGTTGAATGATATTTGGAACAATCACTGATGTTTCCTTTCGTCATGAGTTCAATGAATATTTGGTCAAAGTTCTTCCAAATTAACGCTCTACCGAGATTTTGTTGTTCTGTTGGTCATCAAACGTTTGCATGTGTCAGCACTTCTGAGAAACATTGCTGCTCAGATTTGTAATATGCAGACTGTTTGTCATTCATCATTCCAACTAGTTTGAATAACTTTGTTTGGGTCATAACTTTGTTAATTTTAGCAGATTAAAGAATCCTACCTAACTTGTTCCTGATCCTGACCCAGTCTGAGACCTATATTGTTGGTCAAATCACCAACCCGGTTACATTAGCATTTGCAGTGAGCAGCGGAGGCATGGGACGACGAAAGGGAATAGTTATCTAAAGAATAGACCGGTGAGCCGGATGTAATTAGTGGGCACGTTGTTGGAGAGGATTGTGAGGGATAGGATTTACATGTAATTACAGATGCAACTACTGATTAGGGATAGTCAACATGGTTTTGTACATGGGAAATCATTTCTAACAAAATTGATCGCGTTTATTGTAGAGGTGACAAAAAAAGTTTAATGAAGGCAATGTGGTAGACGCTGTCCATACAGCCTTCAGCAAGGCATTCGACAGGATTCTGCATGACAGACAAGTTCGTAAGTTTAGATCATAAATAGATCCAAGATCAGCTAGCCAATTCACTGCAAAATTAGAGTGACTGTAGCAGGCAGAGGGTGGCAGAAGACTGCTTTTCAGATTGGATCCCTGTGACCAGTGGTGTAACACATGGTGCTGAGTCCACTGCTTTTGTCATTTATATAAATGATTTGAATGTGAATATTTGCTTGTTTATTATGTTTACAAATTATATCAAAATTGGAGGTGCAGTAGCCAGCAAGATTTACCTTGGAGTACAATGGGACCTGGATCAGAAGGGGCAATGGGCCAAGGAGTGAAAGCTGGAGTTAAATTTGGATAAATGATGAAGTGTTGCATTTTGGAGAGGTAAAATACGGCAGGACATATACAATTAATGTTAGGGTACTGGGGAGTGTTGTTGATCAAAAGTGTGCAGGATCATTGTTCTTTAAAAGTGGAGTCGCAGGTAGACAGGGTGGTGAAGAAAGGGTTTGGTATGCTTGCCTTTATTGGTCAGTACGTTGATCATGCAAGTTGGGATATCAGATAGCAACTGGGTAGGATGTTGGTGAGGTGACATTTAGAATATTGTGTCTAATTTCGTTCTTATTGCTATAGGATCGATGTTGTTAAACTTGAGAGGGTGCAGAAAAGATTTACAAGGATCTTGCCGGGCATGGAGGAATTGAGCTACAGGGAGATGCTGGACAGACTGGGGAGTGCTTATTCTGGAGCATCGGAGGCTGAGGTGTAGCTTTATAGAGGATTTTAACATCATGAGGAACATGGATAAGCTAATACCCAAGGTCTTTTTCCCAGGTTCGGTGAGTCCAAAACTAACGCACATAGGCTTAATGTGAGAGGAGAAAGATATTAAAGGGACAAAGTTTGCAAGCAGACTGTGGTGTGTGTATGGAATGAGCTGTCAGAGAAAGTGATGCAAGCTGTTAAATTCACAACATTTGAAAGGTATCTGGATGTGCATATTAATAGGAAGGATTTAGAAGGATATTTGCCTAATGTTGGCGAATGAGTTGAGATCAGATTGGAATGTCTGGTTTATATGGACAGGTTTCCCTGCTGTACGACACTGTAAGAGAGATAAGGAGTAACTCTAAAAGGGCCATTTGAGTGGGAATTCTTTTCCCCAGAGCTATGTGGTCCCTCTTTGTTCACATTTATTCAAACTGAATCATTAAATATTTGACAGCGATTGAGTCATGGATAAAAGGATACAGACAGGAAAGTGGGGCTGAGACCACAACCTGATTATCCACAAACTTAGTGCCTGGTGGAGATGTGTCATAGTGTCGAACGACCTAATCTTGCTCCTGAGTGCGATGTCCCGTTGTTCCATTCAACCCATCCAACCTGCTAGACAGGAATAGTTGGAGGCCACTTACTGCTATTACCTGGTGCACAGAAACAGGGAAGACCATTCAGAGTTCTTTCAGTGATCTAGCTCCCCTGACGCTCTGGAATAGAGAATTCCTGACATTCACTACCCTCTGTTTGAGATACCATTGTCTGCTCCTACACCATGACCTATTGATATGAGCAATAGAGTTGAATACAAGGGCTTAGCTAAGAGCAACTGGCCCTGATATCAAGGCAGTATTTAACTGAGGATGACATCAAGGAACCTGAGTAAAATCGCACATCATGAGAATCCATTGAAAACTCTCCCGTGTTTGGAGTCATTCACAGCACAAGGGAAGATGTTTACCATCAGTGCGCATCAATCATCTAAGCCGTGGGACATCACTGCCGGAGATACTCAGTGTAGCTTCCTCAGCACAGGCATCTCTAGTTTGTCAGCGGGAAATACATGCAGTGTGGAAACAGGCCATTAAGCCTATTGAGTTCACACCGAACAGAAGTGGGGATACTCACTCTAATTTACACAATGTTCAGTAAATGTCGTCATCCCTCAGGTCCTAAAGTAATCTGTGTCCATGCGCAACAAGACCTGGACAGCATTCAAGTTTACGTGTCGGCAACATTCAAGGAACAGCGCTGCCAGACACTGCACGTTTCGACAGTAAACGAAGGAGTTCATTCTGCACCTCAATATGGCTTCACAAGAATTTGGGAAAGTCATTCAGCCCATCAACACTATTATGCAAAAAGAGGGATAACCCATTCGGTCCCTCCAACCTGTTACGAAAAAGGAGTCTGCTCACTCACACACGTCATTTATGCAGGATCAGAAAGAGGCCATTCCACACCTGGAGTCATTAAAAAGGAACAGGAAGTGGTCATTCTGCTTCTCAAGTGACTAACCAGGCACAGGAAGATGTCAGAGATGCTCCATCACCACAAACAAATGATGCAGGGACCGCAAAGATAAACTGCTCCACCTTGTTCCTCGTGGCTTCATTACTCATATCACAGACGTTTTACTTTAACATGGTATCCTGGGAGTAGGAATGAAGCCAATTTTTAACCAGGTTCAAAGGCATCTTCCATCGCTGAGAGAGCAGTCAAGTCCCTGGTGTTAGGCTACAGATTATACTGATGGAGGGGACACAACTCAGTGACCACCTCATTTTTGAAAGGTTCACATTTTACGTTTGGAATTGGTTCAGCTTAGAAAAGTATTGCTGGAAATCCCAGACAGGATAGTACAATGCCCAACCCTTCCCCGTGTATGGAACTTATCTTCTGTATAGTCTCAGGTCCATTTGTTTCCCATGGACCCAAACACTCTATAAATGCAGTGTTCAGAGTGGGGTCACCAGACCCTCCGGTCTCTGAATGGATGCAGAAGCTGATCATACACAACCCCGAGGAAAGCATCCACTGAACCTCCCCTTACTGTCTCATGACAGGTGCAAGTCAAAACCTCTCTCACACACAGTGCACCGATTCCGTGTTGAAAATGTTTCTCTTCCTGGCTGAAAAAGCCGTTACATCTCTGCACAGTTTCACAGTAACAGTCCCTTTCTCTGCAGATGCAGTTGACAACGAAACATTACGTTTCTCTGTATCTCAGCAACTGTAAGGACAGCATCACTATTGACAATTGAGTTGATCATCATACTCAGAGAAGAAAGATAGAGGGATATCATTCACTTTAAAACAGGGGTATAAGAAGATTGGCGTGATATACAGGAATAAGGGGAAAGGGGTGATGTTAGAAGAAGCTCCCTTTTTATTTTCCTTCTACTTCATCATCAGCTGTCCCTTTGTTTGCTTTTCATTTCTTTCCCTGTCTCTCTCTCTCTCTCTTTTTCTCTCTCTTGCTGAACATTTCTCCATCCATTCAACTAACCGCCCCTTCACTCATCCAGCCATCCCTGATAGAAATAATATTATTTCTTGGTTGCTTTCAGTGTTGATGGAGGGTTACTAAACTTGCAACTTTATCTGGTTTTCTCCTGACAGTGGCTGCCATACTTACTGAGAGTCTCCAATATTTCCAGACGCTGGTGTATTTTATTTCAAATCTCCACAACCATAATTCCTTGGTTTATTTCACCTTTAATGTTGTTATTTCACAGGATGTCAGCATCACCGGCAATGGCAGCATTTGTTGTTCATCACTAATTTCCCTTGACTGTGAGGTCGTCTGTCAAGACAATATGGAACCACCGTGTGGTCGTGGGTCTGAAGACACACTTAGTTTCTTTAGCAAAGGCAATAATTGAAATAATGAAAGAAATCCTGATATTTTGTGGTGGCCGTTAGGAAAATGAGATTTTATTCCAATTGTTGTCATTCGAAATTAAGTCCTGTCATCGGCTGTATTAGGATTTGAAACAATGCCTATAAGGTCATAAGCTGTGCCTCTCAATTACCCATCCAGTGACATTATTACTTTGATATGGAGTCCCCATTATGAAATAGCTGGAGAGGCAGAACAAGTATGTGTTCAAAATATTTGCGACTGGAGGAGAGGTCAGAAGAGAACTGGAGACGTAAAATCTGAAGCTAACAAAGGGGCAGATGACCGCTAATTCAACAACAACAATGAGGCAGAGGTGGAGACTGGGGATATTATGGTGGTGGGTGTAGGCAGGTTTGATGTCAGAGACAATATAAAGAATCAGTTGAGAGTAAAAATAAAACTCCGGGTCTGAACAGTCTTGTTCCGTCTTAGATGTTGATGAGTGAGTAGTCTGAGATTGATGGAAATGAAGTGGAGTTTGTGACTGAAACTGAAGATAACAGTTTATGCATTTATTAAATATAAGTAACTGAAATAGCAATAAGCTTCACCATCGTTTATAGAATTGACAGAGATAGGCTTAACAGGAACACCAATAATAGCGAAGATGGGATAGTACCCAGCTTGAATAATCATCAGGACGGCTTCTATCCGCAACTCTAACCATATCGAATCCCGTGAAAGATAGTAAAGACCATGGGATAAATTCCTGTCCTTTGTTGTAGCATTCCAGTCTAATGCATTCAGATTCTGATCAATTGTTGGAGCATTCCAGTCTAATATTCTCAGATTCTGATCGATTGTTGGTACATTCCAGTCTAATGTTCTCAGATTCGGATCCATTGTTGGTACATTCCAGTCTAATGTTCTCAGATTTTGATCAATTGTTTGAACATTCCAGTGTATCGTTCTAAGATGCTCTTCCTCTTCCTCTCTCTCTAGCTGCTGATCCCAATCAACTTGAGGATGACGCTGCCGCTGATACTATGAGATAACAGTTTGAAGAAAGACCCTTATTAAAAGAAGAGGACACCCTCCAGTGACACAGTTAGGATCCATGGAGACTGACATCAATCGCAGTCACTGAACAAACAGTTCCAGTTAAACCCCTTTCACAACAATCCTGACATACGACAATAATACTTGGCCTTCGTGAGATGTTGACATCGCTGACTGTTGGGTTAATGACACATCTCCATTTGTAAAGTTAGAGCTGAGGGAGAGAGATGATGCTTTCTCTTCACAAGCTCGATGATTCTCCTGTGTTTTCACAGTGTAGGAATTGCTGGGCTCCTGACGCTGTGTCTGATCACCAGGCTTGCTGCATCCTTTGGCTTTATTTATTTATGGTTAACTTTGACATTTATCTTACCAACATTGCACGGCTTAGGTGGTGTTAGCATTTCTGAGACACTACTACAGTGCCATAGACGGTGTAGATACAGTCCATTCCTTGTGGTCCTTGCAGCCACAACCTGGTTCTGTGTAGGGATGGTCAAACTCTCCCAGAACAAGAATTGGATCCCGATTGCTGCACTCTCTCGCTCTGAGATTTCTCTCAGAATCTGTTTTTGATGTTCATTCCTCTTGGATTGCAGAACTGCATGTCAGGCAATCTGTTTCCTGAATTTGTTTTGTTGCAAGTGTGAGTTTCAAGCATGTTACCATAGTGAAGCAGTTACTGTGTAGTAGTTGAATAATCCATTATTCTCTTAAGTTTTCCGATAAATTAAGTAATTCCAAGTTCCTCTTGTTTTTATTGTATTTTGTACACAGTGTTTGATTAAATTGTTTTGCTTCATGTCGAATATTTTGACCAAACGAATTGCATCTGAAACGCAGCACCTGACAATTGCATTTAATATAAGAAAACGTTCGGTCTAGACTCCTTCTTCATATATTGTGAGAGGCGTCTGTTCGGGTCCATAACAAGAAGGACAGATATTCATGTTGTAATTGTCGAATTACTAAATGGACGATATGTTGCAGAAACACGCGGTTTGACAGCTGAATGCGCGGAGCTGGAGGAGTGATAGCTCTATCAGGAATTATATCGGATACACAATTCACCTTGTAGAGCCAGCCCAGGCACGTATAAGACCAAATGAGATATCTGTTCAGCACGGAGCACTGTGCAGACTAGGGTCAGTACAACTCATCAATCTGTCCAGGATGGAATACTGTGTAACTCTCACTTGTCCACTATCTGTCCAACATGATGAGCAGTACAGACCGTACCGGTGCAGTGAGTCAGAAACGTGGACGAAACGGTCTGTCCAGCATGCGGAGATATGCAGCCCGCACCAGTATCTTGTTCTATAAACGTTGACGAGTTATCTGTTCAGTATGGGGAGCTGTGCAATGAATAACAGTGAAATGATCTATAAACCTGGAGCCGTTCCCTCCCAGCATGTAGAGCTGTGTATACAACCCCTGTGCGTTGTTCAGTAACACTCTGATAGATGCCTACCCAACGTGGGGAAAATTGCAGCCCATGCTGGAAGTGACAGGATGTGCAGCTCCCATCCATTTCCAGCTCCATATCTCCATTGTGCCCTGACAAAGCAGTGATGTGGATGTGAAAATGGCTGCAGGAGAGAGATGGTAGGGAAATCCGTTTAAATACTAAAACTCAAAAGAATTTTGGGAAAATGAGAAAGGGAAATTGAGAGAAAATGTCATGGAAAATCACAGGTTTCAGAAAGCTGAAGTGAAGATATTTCACAGCATCCTGCAACTTGAGCCAGTATTGGTAGGAATGATAGGTGAACGGGATATCGGTGTGGGTTCAGATGACGGACAGTTTTGCATGAGGATATGTTCTGCAGCTTTGTAACTGGGAGTGGGGTCAGAAGAGTCTTCGACTCACTGGGCTGATTCTAACAATAATTTGTATCAGTACCATTTTCATTGAGTGTGACAGAGGGATTATCTGCACGAATCCGAGCTAGTTTCGTGGTGCTATCGTATCGAACACACCTCATTAACTACCCACCCCACCCCATGGTGTCCCTCTCATTCAAGTCCGATTCTTCAACTCATTATGGCTGGACGTACTCGCCATTGCCCGGATACTCCTTCATATTCCGTCATCCCTGACACTGATGCCATCTTTAAAAAGCTAATGGGCACATGGTTGAGCTTTCTCACTTCGGAACTGCCCTACACAGTTTAGCACAAGCATGGTAGATAAGGGGCAATTACACCACAGTTTGTCAACAAGGGCACAGAGGTCCTGGTGGATAGGTTAGTACACAGGGAGATCATTCTCTTCCCAGAGGGGGCCACACCAACAGACCCACCGAGCACGGCCTGAGCTCATCACCCAGTTCAATTCTGCGGTCTGAAGAAATGCCCAGCAAGACAGGACAAGCATCAATAACCTTCCCCGCTCTGTCAGGATAAGGGTCACCGTATTCTCTCTGCTCCCTCACACTCACTGTACGTCTGTTACAGCACCGACCCCCGAACAAGACTTATGGTCCACTATGCTCACTACCGCATTGCAGCAACTTCCCTCTCTCCCTCTCCCTTTCTCTATCGCCATTTCAATACCACAACAACGCGATAGAATTTTCTGGAGAATGCTGATTATGGAATGTTCCAGACAATGTGCCAAATATTTCGAATTTTCAGGAAAACGTCAGTGCACCAGTATGAAACTCATAAGAGGAAGGAGTAGAGATGTACCTTTTTAAAATCACATACAATTCAAATCCATCATAAGGCCATTCAGCCCTTCAGATCTGCTCTAGTATTTAATAAGATCACGGCTGATCTGATGCTTTTCTCAGTTCCATGTTACATGAACTCTCAGTTATTCAACCCCCTGGGTTCATGTCACTGACCGGACGACACTCAGGCACTTGTACCCTGGTTTTCTTCAAGCGCCTGTTCGAGGGCATTTCCCATGGAGATGGCCTCTCCAAACAATATATTCCATCAGCTTTATACATTTTGTAATGGTAAGCACATTTTACATAGACCAATCAAAAATATACACTTATTTGTGGAGGTCAATATCAAATTTCAATTAATAATTCTGATTATTTCACTTGTCTCACCTTATGATATTCAGCCTAAGACAGCTTCTAAGCAATTTTCTCGTTATAAAATACTATTTATAGCAGAGAACGATTTTATCATCAGCTGTTACCTTGACCGTTATCTATATTATACCTTTTTCCTGGTTAATAAAAGTTTCACTTGCCCTTTGTCTGTGACTGTCTCTGTCTGTAACAGTTACACAATCTCCCACTCAGTTATTTGGATGGCTGGTTTGTGACGCAGAGGTAGGTCAACAGCGCAGGTTCAATTCCCCACACTGTCAGAGGTTACCATGAAGAAGACGCTCTCTCAACCTCAGCCCATCACCCGAGGTCTGGCGACCCTCAGGTTAAAACACCTCGAGTGGTCTGTCTATAATGACAGAGAAGTCCCATGGTCCTTTCGAACTATATTTTATCGCTGTTGCATTTTAAATTTTTATCTATGTTGTACATTTGTTTTGCGTTATATTCCTGGACGTTTTGAATCTGTGTCATTTGGTACCATGTCAGTATTTCCCCCACACTGCATATTCCTGCCTAATAATCCTCGACTCCATTGTTATTTATGAACCTTCCATCTGTGCCTAAAAAAATAAATGTCTTTGTCTCCAATTCTCTGTGGGAAAGAGAGTTACAAAGACTCATAGACTGAGAAAACAAACATAAAAATCTTCTGAGATTAATTTCTCTATCCTTACCTGAGTAACGATATAATGACATTGGAAGCAGATCAGATATGTTACGCTTCACATATTCCAGGTATGAAGGGCTTGTACTATGAAGGCTTTAACAGGTTACTGTTGGAATGAAAGCTGATCTTATTGATACATACAAAACCTTGGGGAGCGTGGATCAGGTAAATACCTACTGGGTGTTTGCATAGTCCAAACGTGTTGTCATTGTCATAGAATCTCTACCGAGTGGAAGCAGGACAGCCCATCAAATTCACATCAATTAACCAAGCAGCATCGCACACATACCTGCCCCCATGTAACCCTATATTTCTCATGACTAACACACCTAACCTACACATCCCTGGGCACTATGTGCAATGTAACATGGCCAATCCCCTCTAAGCTGCATATCTTTGGTCTGTGGGAGGAATCTTGGGCACTGGGAGGAAACCCATACAGGCACGTGGAGAATGTTCAAACTCCACATCGAGGTTCGCTCGAGGTTGCAATTGAACCCTTCCATTCCTGATGAAGGGCTTTTGCCCGAAATGACGATTTTCCTGCACCTCGGATGCTGCCTAACCTACTGTAGTTTTCCAGCACCATTCTAATCTATACTTTGGAACTGAACTCAGCTGAGCTAACCACAGATCCACCATGTTCCTCTGTTAGATATATACGTTACTTCTGTCAGATTAAAGACATCTGCCTGACTTGTTCCTATCAATGAACCTGACCCAGTCTGAGCCCTTTATCATCAGCCATTTCACCAACCTGGTTACATTTAAAATTTGTTGTGAGCAGTGGAGGAGTGGGACTAGAAAAGGAAATAGTGACACCCTCCAACCTCAGTCAGAACAGGAATGTGATGAAATTCATCAAGTGAGAATTCATTCAAGTGGTAATTCTCTTTCCCAGAAGTTTTTGATGGCTGAACATTTATATTATATCGAGGCTGGCTTCGTCTAATTTTCCACAAATAGGTGAATCAGAGATAATGGCGCATGAAAAGAAAAGTGCAGCTGGGATTACAACGAGTTGAGCCACGACTTTATTTACTGTAGGGTAGCGTTAAATGGCCGAATGCCCCCCTCGTCTCCCTCAGTCCTGTGTTCTGATCTTCTATTTAGCCCTTCGTACGTGCTGCACGGCGGATCGAGGCCATTCCAATGGGTAGGTATACTTTCGGAAATGTTCTTTGAAAATCCAGGCCAGG